>NW_028151829.1:0-102000 GCF_964638095.1 Poromitra crassiceps
ACGGACGAGGATGCCCTAAAATGGTTGCAATACATAGGACCCAACTTCAAACAAACAGAACTATCCCTTTAAAAGCTATTGGAGATACATAGACAATCTATTTTTTATTTGGAGTGGTAATGCTGAAGAAATAAAACTATTTCATGCTTTTTTTAACTCAAGAAAGGAATCAATTAAGTTTACATTATGTTATGATTTGGAACAGATTTCTTTCTTGGATGTTTTGGATGAAGAAACATGGATCCTCTGTACACATACTGAGGTTTACAGAAAGGAAACCGATATAAATACTTTTTTACAATTCAAAAGTTTTCATTCTCCAGCATTAAAGAGAAGTCTACCATAAGTCAATTATTGAGGATTAAACGTATTTGTGATTCTTTTGAGTTATATGCTAAAAATCTTGGTGTTAATTTTAAGTCGAGGGGATATGGGGATGATTTACTGGAGAACCATCTCAACAGAGTACGACAAGTGCAGCAGTATGATTTACTTAAATCTAATTCCAGAGACACCTCTTCTCAGGGCCTAGCATTTGTGTCCACCTATAGTCCTATAGCCTATCTAAGTCAGTCAAAGAAGTATTGAGTAGATATTGGCACATACTGGAAAGTGACTTTCACATCTAATGCTTTTCAAACTTCACCCAGATACTTTTATAAGAGGTCCTCCAATTTAAGAGATATTTTAGTAAAGTCAGATCTGCCCAAGAGACCCACTCACTTTCTTTGTTTCTCGTTCTATTCCTTCTGGTAATTTTCCTTGCTATAATTGGGACATTGTTATGCCATGCTCAAAGGTAATCATTTCACGCATCCGAGTTCTGGTGTGAACATTAAGGTCAGAGGCAGAATCACATGTAACACTAGATATGTTGTTTACCTGTTGAAATGCCCATGTAATTTATACTATGTAGGCAAAACAAAACGCTAGTTAAAAACCAGAATCTGAACACAAATGCTCTATACGCAATCAGGATGAGAAATCATCAGTTGCGAGACATTTTAATAGTTGAATGCTTGTGAAACTAGCGTTTGCATGGATAAACTTTGGGGGATTTTTGCAACATCATGTTTGAACTCGACGAACGGCAACTTACCTCTGGTCTCCAAATGAAAACAAGTCGTGGTAATCAGAGCCAGCCTTCTTTGTGATAAGATTGTCTGGAACAATCAGACTGATTGCATGTCTTCCTCAAAATGTCCGTAGGCTATTATTAAATTATTATTATTATATTATTAATATTTTATTCCTGACAGGACAGGTGTTTATTATTCATAATTCTCTGAAGTCTTTGTGATAGTAATAGCAGAAGTTGCGAGGGTCTTTGATCTTATATCTCCAAATTACCCGATAGCCTAAGTAAATAAATAAATAACTTTCTCTCTCTCTCCTCGCACGGCGCACACCCGATGTAGACTACAATGTAGGTCTAACAGAACGCATTCTTATAATCATGAAATCTTGGGGAATTATCTTTTCTATTCCGAGAGGCTATTGGCCTATCGGAGTGTCTCCTGGCCAATCCAGGAGGCTTGGCAATACTATTTGGACCGTTTCATTGTGGCTGTGTGAACACAAACGAACCCACGCACAAATGCAACAATTGTATCAATTAAGTACCCAAATTGAACACAAAGCAAGCAACCTAGAGGTGTGAATACACCCTTAATTCTGAAAGTCTAAGTGACAAGTTAAAAACTAAACACTCTACTGTCACCGATAATTTGTCAATTTTGTTTTATTATCTATTTCCAGAAGCCTGCAACAGGGCTTATGAAAACCTGAAGAGCCAGGCAAAGCTGCAGGAGGGAACAACCAAGGAGGCCGTTATGCGGAGAAAGCTCCTTACAAGCCGGCGTGATAGGGTGAGTATATCTTCCCGTGGAAGCCACAAATCTATATTGAATCTCAATTCAATGCATTGCCACATGGTTATCAATTAAAATGCCTAATTCCACGAATGTATAGTTTTGGTAAGCCAAACCTATTTACACACTTTATTTTGGCGCTGTAGCAGGACTGGAGAGAGCCACTAATGTTAACATAATTTAACCTGGTTACATGATGGCTAGTTAACTGCACGGATCAGTTTTGCATTTCCAAATATGTCCAAACAAACTGGCAATAAGCCAGTAGCGAGCACACTCACCGGTGTTTTTAAAGTTTCGGTGCACGGCACAGGAGATACTTGGTAGGAGAAGGAGAGCCAGCACACAAAAATGTCCTTTTGTTGGGTTTATTCCAGCTTAACACCAGGTACAGCACACGGACGTTTCAGCCTAACAGCCTTCTTCAGCGTGTTGCTGTGTCAGGTGGAAATGACGTTTAAATACACTGAGACCGGAAGTCCATTCAATAAACGAAATATCAAAATTCAGTTACAGTATATAAAGAATTCAAGAACCAAGCAATACACAACACGCACGTTCCATTATCAAAGAAAATGTCTACATACAACAATGTATGCATATATAAATAACAATAGTCTGGTCAGCCCCACTGTGTGGGAGAGCAGAACCAGGCCTTTATATATGCATTTATATATGAATTTTGATATTTCGTTTATTGAATGGACTTCCGGTCTCAGTGTATTTAAACGTCATTTCCGCCTGACACAGCAACACGCTGAAGAAGGCCGTTAGGCTTAAACGTCCGTGTGCTGTACCTGGTGTTAAGCTGGAATAAACCCAACAAAAGGACATTTTTGTGTGCTGGCTCTCCTTCTCCTACCTTGCATTTCCAAATAGCCTCAGTACCTAATGCTGCACTATGCAGTCAGTGTGTGCAGAATAGGGATGGCAGGATAAACCAACTGGAGATTGGAGAAGTTTAACACCATTAATTCAATTTAAATTTCATTGGAATTTAGTCTATACATTGTGTTTGACTCTGTGTGAAGCCAATTTAGGCGCTGATATGACAGTCCCATTACAGTCATAATATATATATTTTTTCTGTCTCTATCAAGCAAAAAGAGCGCAGTAAAATGTACAGGTATTAAAGGTCCCAATTCGTGCAGCTGTAACCTCTTAAAAACGTGTGTCTCTGGTCCATAAAACATGATTCTGGATTAATCTGTCGAAAATATAGCAAACCCGTTTGTTGTGACGGAGTTCTCACTTCCTCATCTGGTCGCTTCCCAAGAACGGCCTGTTTCTATAATATATTCAGAACTAACAGTTCCCATTGGCCGCTGAGGGAGAGCCCGCCCCAGGCTCCCAGCGGCCAATCAGATTAGCGTCTGTGGACCAGCACGCTAGGTTGCGAGTTATCGTTAACTAAACGGTACTACGCTAAAGAGGACATCTCAAAATGCCTAGACTTACCGAATGCACCTCTGCAGTTGCTGGATCACGTACAGTTGGCGTCGCTCCAGCTAGAAGTGTTAATTTTGTGGCTATAGACTAAATGGTGCAGGTAGCTTGTGTGAGAGGGACCCGAGTATGCAGGAGGAAGCTAGTGACGTCGATATTCTCTCCAGATTCCTCTCTGGGCAAACGACGCGTTTGGGGGTGTGGCTTGGAGGAGACTGCAGGGGGACGCTGGATAGGGACAAATCCAACTGTGGCAGTTCTGAACGTGTGACCACTCATTACAGGGAGGGCTGACAGCAGTATATATGCATTTACAAGTAAAAACAGCTTTTGCACGGAATGGGACCTTTAAAATGGTACTAGTGCCGACTTACCAGACTATAATTTGTGCTGGATGGAAAGAAATGCTCCTTTAGATTTGGTAGATTTGCCATTGCAAAGCCAGCATAAAAACATAATTTGACCACTGCTGCAGCTCACAGTTTTTTCTCTCTCTTTATAGCTCTTTAAGAAGAGGGTGAAAGTTGGGGAGAAGGTGCTGAGCCAAGAGGACTTGAGATACTTGAAAGGGGCTGACGGAAATGTGATGAGTGATGAGGAAAGCGATGAGGAGAAGTCACGGTACATATTTTCCTCACCAAAATGGCGCTCACCACGTCTGACCACGATCGTTACCTCCTGCCAGAAGGTCCTTGATGAGAACAGGAGGAAGGGAGTGGAGCCACGCTCCACTCATCACCGTCTCCCCTCTGGACAAGATTCTAACAGAGGACCTCCTGCTGCATCCAGGAGTCAGCCATACCTGGCAGAGGAAGAGGGTGCTCTAGCTGAAAGCTCCAGCTGAAAAATCAACACAGTCTCAAGGAAAATGGTAAAATAGCAGTGTTGGTCCACAGCTAGAAATTTTAGAATTTTGCCTCCAAAATTGTAAAATGGTAACTTGTTTTCAATGGCAGTTCATACGGGGGTGGGAGGTTTTTGAGGGGTGGGCGAGGTTAGGTTATGGTCTGGGAAGAGGTTAGGTTTAGGGCTAGGGTCTGGTTGAGGTTAGAGGGGTAACTGAGGTCGGAAGTTAGAGTGGTCGGAAGGTGGAGGTCAGAGACCTTGAAGGGATCTCCCACCTACCCAAAACAAAACTGACCAAAACAAAACGTTAGAATTTCGCCTCCCAAATTGTAAAGTGGTAGCTTTTTTGAATGGGAGTTTATACAGGGGTGGGAGGTTTTTGAGGGGTGGGAGAGTTTAGGGTTAGGGTCTGGGGAGAGGTTAGGGTTATAGTCTGGGAGAGGTTAGAGCAGTCAGAGGTTAGAGGATTCCCTTTGGGAGTCGGAAGGGGGGTCTCAAAACCGAACCCAAAAAGTTACTATTTTACAATTTGGGAGCCGAAATTGTAAAATAGCAACTTCTTTAGGCTGTGGACCAACGTTGCTATTTTACATTTTCTTTTAGACTGGGTTGGAAAACTAAGAGCTTGTTTGTTTGACTGTTGAGGATGTTTTGTTTTTGGAACTTTTTTATTTTATTTGTTATTGTTGGATATGTTTTTGTCCAGCATTCCTTGTTGTTCATGTATCGTATGTAGATATGTTAAAAATATTATTTTTCATTTGCAAGATCTCACAAACAGCACAGTTGAGAAGTGTTCTTCACACATTCTAACCTCTCTTTTTTTAATAGTTAATCTCAGTGATCCGATTTGTAAACCCTCACATAGTGTAAATTTCAGCCATCTAATATGCTCCCAGACCTCCACACATCAAGTAGCAGGAAGCACTAGCTTCTCACAGAGAAGATGAGAGGGTGACCCACCCCGGTGCGCTCTCTGTGCAAAAAGGCAGTTTTCACGGCTTTGTGGTGAGAGACGCACGGTGTCAGTGAAAACAACCCACATTCATGTGTCGATAACTAAAGAACGGAAGCACGGAGAAACAAACTGTTTTTTTTTTCATGGAAGTAGAGGCTTTGTTCTGTCTTTTGGGATATTTGGTGTTCTAATAGTCATAGAAGAAAATATTCTGTGGGTCATGGAAATCACTGAAAATGCTCACAAACCCTGGCGGTGACTTTATTTTGAACTCTGACTGTTTTTGTATGTTTCATAACTGCCACGTTGAATTGAATTTGATGTTCAAATTGCGTTAATAAAATAATTATATTTGAAGATTCATAGATTATGTATTTTTCAATGAGTAGAAGGTGTACTTGAAAAGATTTGGGGCATTTTGTTGAAAAAAATATATATCAGACACAATTTAAAGAGTATTTTTCTAATAATAATCTGTCAAGTCTTGTAACTGACAACACATACATCTGAATAGATATTAGATAACAGTTATATCTCTATACAAGATATTCTGTCCTATTGTGACTGCCAAAACAATATATTGACTAAATTTTAAAGTGCTCCCAGTCCGGAAGTTGATACTCCGAAGATGAGTTATAACCAGCGAGTATTTACAGTAATTTTGATCAGATTTGAATCATATCCTAGAATATCCAAGACATGTGGCTATTACTCTAACCATATCTAAAAGTTTTCTGCTATGGATACTACATGTATATCAAGTTTCCTGCTATGGATATGACATGTATATTGCTTACTGGATTCTAATATACACAGGGCGAGGCATTTCGGTAGTATCATGTGATATACTGTGGTGTATACATTAGTGTTTGGCTTTCAAAATATGGCATCAGTCATATCTGGAAAATATTTGGACTCCATATTCTGGTAGTGTCAAAGTGGTCAGATTCCGGATTTAAGATATGCTCCGGACATGAGTCAGAAGCTGTGAGTATCGACACTTAATTTGATCAGATTTGAATCATATCTTTGAATGTCTGAGTAAGGATATTAATAGTATCTCAACGTTTCCTGCTACGGATATGACACATACATTGCTTCCCGGAATTTAACACACACAGGACGAGGCATTTCGGTAGTATCATGTGATATGCTGTCACCAGACATGTGGTGTGTTTTGGCTTTCAAAATATGGCATCAGTCATATCTGGAAAAAATTTGGACTCCATATTCTCTTGGCGTCAAAGTGGTCAGATTCTGGATTTAAGATATGCTCCGGACATGAGTCATAAACTGTGAATATCAACAATCAATTTGATCAAATTTGAATCATATCTTTGAATTTCCGATATAAGGATATTAATAGTATCTCAAAGTTTCCTGCTACGGATATGAGACCTATTGCTTCCCAGATTTTAGCACACACAGGACGAGGCATTTCGGTAGTATCCTGCCATATGCTGTCACCAGACATGTGGTGTGTTTGGCTTTCAAAATATGGCATCAGTCATATCTAGAAAAAATGTGGACTCCATATTCTGATGGTGTCAAAATGATCCCAATCCGGACTTAAGATATGCTCCGGACATGAGTCATAAACCATGAGTATCGACAGTCAATTTGATCAGATTTGCATCATATCTTTGAATGTCCGACATAAGGATATTAATACTATCTCAAAGTTTCCTGCTACAGATATGACACATATATTGCTTCCCGGATTTTAACACACACAGGACGAGGCATTTCGGTAGTATCATGTGATATGCTGTCACCAGACATGTGGTGTGTTTGGCTTTCAAAATATGGCATCAGTCATATCTAGAAAACATTTGGACTCCATATTCTGATGGTGTCAAAATGATCCCAATCCGGACTTAAGATATGCTCCGGACATGAGTCAGAAACCGTGAGTATCGACAGTCAATTTGATCAGATTTGCATCATATCTTTGAATGTCCGACATAAGGATATTAATACTATCTCAAAGTTTCCTGCTACGGATATGACACGTATATTGCTTCCCGGATTTGAACACACACAGGGCGAGGCATTTCGGTAGTATCCTGCCATATGCTGTCACCAGACATGTGATGTGGTTGGCTTTCAAAATATGACAGCAGTCATATCGGGAAAATATCTAAACTCCATATTCTGATGGTATCAAGTGGTCCCATTCGGAGTTAAGATATGCTCCAGATATGAAATTGTAAAATGTTGTGGTCGGAGAGTATCCAACCCAGATTTCCTCATATATGGGTCATAATTTGACATATCCTGGCAAGACTAACTCCGGATTCTGGGGTATTTCGCGCAGTGATACAGGTTTACATAAAGCAATCTTATTTAACCATTCGACTTCCGGTGTAATGCCTTGTCACTAATGTATACAAGGTGACCATTAAGAGACAGTTTCTGGGTTGATTTGTCTTACTGCCTGGTTGTGTGCCAGGGTGAGACCTAGCCAACTGAAACTACGATATGGAGACTCTTTGAGAGTTGAGTTTGTGTGTGTGCGTGTGCGTGTCCATTTGCTATCTGTGCACCCAGGCAGGCAGTGTGTGTCATAATATCCTGAGGATGATGTAAAGCAGATAGAGGAAGGAGAAGAGGCCCCAAAGTGTCACAACTCATTTACCACACAATCTCCTTTCTTTGTTACTTCTTCTCATCCACCCTTCCGCTTTTTAATTTCATGACTTCTGCTTGAAACTCTCCCTCGTCCATTCATACTTGCCTTTGCTATCACCCTCTCCTTCCTACTTCCTCTCATCTTTTTCTTTTGCACCACATGTTTCAAAAATGTATAAAACATGGATAATTTACAGCAGGGCGATGTGGGAATTTAGGACTTTAATCATGAGAGAGATAACGAGGAAAAGAGTGGAAGAGAGTTACAACGTATGGAGACAATATAGGTGGGTTTTTACCCTCATCTAGACTTGGACAACTATTTTGAATAGCATATCACTGGTGTAAAGGGATCAGTTCATCCCAGGCAAGAGTCCCACAGTGGCCCTGTGAAAAGGCTCTGGGTTATGGGCCCCCTGAGCTCTTGGGCCCCTGTGCCTGGGCCCGGTAGGCCCGCTTGGTAATACATCCCTGCACCTGACAGAACATTTCCTCACAGATCTCATGCTCCAGTGTGAAGCACAGATCCTTAGAAAGAGCCCAACACATCCAGCAGGTAGAACCATACTGGTCAGTTTTGTCATCCAGTGTGAGACTCGTCATATCTCACCGCCTGTATCTGGCAATTTGTTTCTGGTTTGTGTTGCACTATTATCGTTGGCCCATAGAAAGATGGTTTTAATATGGTTTTAGTTGATTTTATTTTTGTGGTTACATAGTGAGACAACTCACATCACATTGATTTACTATGATGCCTGGGTTTTCATTTTTCTTTTTTTTTTTTTTTATTATTATTTTTAGCACAGACAGTTTCCGCATCCCCCGGATCTGGAAGAGTTTAAGGAGGTTAATGAGATCACCTCCATTAATAACTCTCTTAATTAATTTTAAGGGGATTCACCATTAATTAACGGGCAAATTAATCTGAACTAGATGGTCTACATTTCCTAACGAAAATGTAATTGTGCTTGCTGTCCCCGCCATGCACCGCCTGGCTTACAAGGTCCCTGCCCATGCAATTAGGGGGACTAATGCTGCCTTCCAGACACCTGGGACGTGGGTGTTTCCCAGTGGAAAAGTCCCAGTCCCCACCTTCAACACAATATTTCTCCTATAGGCTCAGAGTACATCTGTCCACACCTGTGCCAAGTTTGGTTAGCATCGGACAATCTTTGTGAAATAGGCCCCACCCACAGAAGATTGGAAGTGGATTATATCGCAACGGTGCGTTTTTTTTCCAAAACTTCCAAATCAGTGTTGTGCAGGACAGTCCCCACATGATGTGTGCTTTGGTTTGGTGAAGATTTGACCAAATTTCAAGGAGGAATCGCAAAAAAACAGTTTTGGACAAAATGCAAAATGGCGGGAAATGTAGATATACGAAAATGGGCGTGGCCTAGATGAGTAGATGCGGAAGGACCCAAGCAATCCAGGGGAAAAAAAAGTTTGATGATAGACCCTACGGTTCAAAAGTTATGAACCAAAACATAAAGAGGGCTGTTATAGCACCACCATCTTGTCAATTGGTGCAATTATTTCGTGGATAGTAAAAGACCCCTCTGTGAACCTCCCTAACAAGTTTCATAGCTGTACCTCATATGGTTTCTGAGATACAGCTAATTTAAAGTCCCTGGAAACCAAAATCCACAAAAACGTTCTAACTATGTTATTTAGGGTCTTGTGTTAGTAACTGTCTGCCTCAGAAATTATTATACATTACTTTCAACCCAAAGCCTTAAAATCGACACTTTTCTACAAGATTCTACAAAGTACTTCCTCATTGAAGAGAGCAATGCGTGAGGTGCTAAAATGCAGGAGCTTATGACGTCATAAGCTCTATATAACCTTTGTACACGCGCGCAACTCGCCCTACTGTGTGTGTGTGTGTGTGTGTGTGTGAGTAACTTTGCGTCACCAGGCTGTGTCGAGCGCTATGCTGTTCTCTCTCTCTCTCTCTCTCTCTCTCTCTCTCTCTCTCTCTCTCACTAGTCCCGAGAGAGAGAGAGGAGAGAGAGAGAGAGAGAGAGAGAGAGAGAGAGAGCACAGAGTGGGAGACAGACACGCTGTGGGGGCAAAGAACAGACAGAGATCTCTTCCTCTCAGAGCCGCGGAGCAACGCGCGAACACACACACACACACACACACACACACACACACACACACACACACACACGCGGTGTGTGCACAGTGCACACACCGACACTCATCTCTCTTTCTTTCTTTCTCCGTTTCCCTCCCCCCCTCTCTCTCGCGCTCTCCGAGAGACAGAAATTTCCCTGCTGTAGACTGGACACGCCCACACAGTCCGCGGGAGAAAGTACACTCTAAAAAATAATGAAATCTCATGAGTTTTGCCATGGCTGTCAAACCTAAATTTATATACTTTGCGACGTTCATCATCGTTCAAATTCGGCTGGTGGCTTATTAACATAGGATCCTGTGATGTGATGAACTCAAAATGCTAAATAATAAAGAAATATTTCTGGTTTCCAGGGACTTTAATGTTTTTTTTTGTCTATATGATTCTCTGTACCCAGAATGCAACACTCCTGCTCAGAGTTACTGTTAAGCTATATTTATCTGGTGAAATCACACTAGATTCCTGCTTCCAGTACACTTTTTGCATGTGTTTTTTAACAGAGAAGAGCTGCAGCTGCTCAAAAGATAATATGTAAAATGTATGAGAGTGAGACCATGAGCGATATAACACTTGTAATACATGTATAGGTATGTCTGTTGTCTGTAGAATAGCGTGCGTGCGTGTCATACAAGAAGGAAGGCTGGCCATAATGAGAATGAATCTGCACTTCCTGCCGCCCTTCAAAATAAAACCATTTAGAAGGGACAGGCACTGAATGCTGCTATAGCGCCCCCTAAAGGCTAAATGACAAAATACTTCTGATATAGGCTCAGAGTACATCCCTCCACACCTGTAGCAAGTTTGGTTAGCATCGGACGATTTTTGTGAAATAGGCCCCACCCACAGAAGATTGGAAGTGGATTATATCGCAATGGTGTGTTTTTTTTTTTTACTTCCAAATCAGTGTTGTGCAGGACACTCCCAACATGATGTGTGCGTTGGTTTGGTGAAGATTGGACAACATTTCAAGGAGAAATGGCAAAAAAACTGTTTTGGACAAAATGCAAAATGGCGGAAAATCTAGTCAGACGGAAATGGGCGTGGCCTAGTTGAGTAGATGCGGGAGGACCCAAGGAATCCAGGGAAAAAAGAATTTTGATGATAAACCCTACGGTTCAAAAGTTATCGAGCAAAAGGTAAGGAGGGCTGTTATAGCGCCACCATATGGTCAATTGGTGCAATTTTTTCGGGGATAGTAAAAGACCCCTCCGTGCACCTCCCTACCAAGTTTGGTAGCTGTAGTCGTTATGGTTTCTGAATTACAGCTAATTTACTGCAAGATTTTGCAAGATTTTTCCAAACCCCATGCAAGTCAATGGGGAAAAAAATGGCGCTTAATGGCGAATTGCGGCCACACTGCTTTCACAAACCCTTAGCAAAGTCATAGCATACATGTCCTCAATGAGGCGGTCATTTTGAGGTCTGGCATGTCTATGTGGCGCAAAAATTGAGGGAGTTATTACGCGACAAACTTTTTGGCAGATATAAGAAAAATAATAATAATAAGTATGTGGGATTTCAAGATTGTGCCTTGCTTGTCAGCAAGCACAATAATTAATATAAATTAATGAAATTGTAAGGTTATTTTAACCTCATTAGCCCAGGCTGCTTTGGGGGTGTTCTCTTGCCTAGACAAACATATACCCCAAATAAATCAGGGTGGCTTCTCAACCATCAGGCCTATGTCTGGTCTTGTTTGAAATGTGAGAATCTATGGAATATCAATCACGTGCAAGTAAACCTGCATCTATTACTATTCCAGAGTAAATGGAGATGCAATAAAGTGAAAACAATATTTTCAACCTTGCCTAGTGAATAATCTAATTTTAAAAGGCAATATATATCAAGATGCCACAAATAATAATGCTGCTATTGCCATACTCCTTGACTACAACTGTAACTGTAAATTTGATCAAAATACACTAAAACGCACCATTTATGAGACAATTCTATGAAATATTCAGGCACTCTGCATGTTTTGCCCACATAACAGTTAGAGTTTGACTTTTTACTGGGAATTTAACTTCTAAACACTACTTATTTAGATATACATGTTACAAATGACATAACTCTTCCAAAAGCATTGAAATAGTTATAAAAGCAATGAATATGGCTCTGTATTCAATATTTTCTATTCTGCAACATGCTTTTCAGGCAACTTCATGTCAGCCTATGGCCTATATACTTCAGTATCACGCCACATATCTGTCTCTTCTACAGCTGAACCGTTTGGGTTTGACCAAGTAAAACTATTTTTATAAGCATTTTACGAAATGTAGATGGAAAAATGAATGGCGGATGAAGCCCCTGGTTTGTATGCTTAACCTGGAAGTGGGTGTGACTTTGGCAGCCGAGGAGTAATCAGTGCTCGTTGACTACACCTGTGCAGGTCTCAGCTGTAGCCTACATAAGCTGGCTGTGACTACACTCTGTCTCTGACCCTCTCTCAACCGCTGAAACAGGTAGGCCTAGTTCCTCTCTCAACCACTCAAACAGGTAGGCCTAGTCCACTTTGGTGGTTTACACCAGACTACACCATACTTGTTTTCAGTCAAGCCATGCACCAGTGATTATACTGCTTAACACATGTGACTTACCCCTTGTTTCTTCCTCCCCAGAGTGTGTGTTCCAAAAAGTCACTTCAGTAGTGTAAGTCCTTTCACCTGTTTATATTTTCAGGAATGTTCTATATCTTTGCCTTTGTGGAAAGAATGGCCGCGCATGTGTTTGTCTGGCTAGCACTATTGAGTTTGTGCTTGTGTGAACAACAACATAATTGTCTTCATTTGTTTGTCATGCCTTGTGGTGATTACCGTTTAATTTACAAACCTTCATGTTTGACTGAATCACTGCCCAATGCTCATAATGCTAAGATAATTGTTTTAATATGGTCTATTAAGACTAGACTCTTTGTCTAGTCTAATCTTTGCTCACAGAGGCAGAGCCGGTCCTGTCTGGATAACTTTCAGCTGGAGAAGCAGCAAACTATGTGAGTGACGTTATGACTGACATGAATAAAAATGTCTAGTATCCTGCTCTACTGAACACTTCACATAGGCACATATCGTCAATTAAAAATCCTTTACTAACCATTTTGTTCACAATGAAGACGACAGCTTAATAATTCAGAGTGCCAAAGTCACGCCTTCTTCCGTATTCAGCATATGCACAGCGATTTCAAATGCTTAGTTTTACTTGGTCAAATGAACTGATTCAGCTACAGTGTGTATTTAGAATGGAATCAGGAGAAACATAACATTTCACTTGGACCAAAATGGAAGTCTTGTAGGCTTAACTTTTTAAATTTTGGTCCGAGTGCATCTCATGACTTTAAAGATGTCTGCATTGCTTGGGACTCAGTACAACGCTTGTCTATGGGTAAAATGAAATCTCTGTGCATATGCTGAATGTGGAAGGTGTGACTTTGGCAGTCTACTCAAGTCATCATGAAATAATGACTTGACTTCATTCTGCCTGGACAGGATGTCCCGGAGGACCATGTGGAGGAACGCTGCTAGCGAGGCACTGAGAAGGCATCAAGACGAAGCCCAAGTCTTGAATGCCTTCATCGTTCGACACTATGGCCCCACAGCGTTCCTCCTGAAAGACCAGGCACAGGACAGGACCTTCAGGGTAATTACTCTGCATTTCATGCTGCATTGAGTACCACAGGAAGAGTCCTAAGACCTGCGTGAGACCAGGATGTTGGCAATACCGGTTCCCTAATCTCAAAAGTCATGGCTTCAGGTTAAATGGCTGAAAAAGCTCTGGTTAACAAGCTTCTGAAACTGAACCTTGTATTGATCAAGATAATCTTCACAAATTAACACCACTTTTTGGAAGAGTGAATGATTTTTACAAATGTCAGAAAACTCACCATAGCTCATATCGGTAGTGCCGTTTTGTGAAGGTCCTCTTGCTGAACACAAGGTTGGCCGTTTTCATAAACTTTTTGTTAAGCACAAGACCATATAGGTATTTAACCAAAATACCATACAAAAAATCTTGATTTTTGGAGATGAGGTTTTGTTGCTTTGAGTCTACTTTTTCAACAGGTCGTATAAAATACCTGTATTGATGCATTTTCTTAACAGGTGTCTTTGGGCGACCCGCACATCTGTACCTGTCCTGTGTTCCTCCGGGAGCTTGAGCCATGCAAGCACATCTGCTGGTATGACACAATATGATGATATTGAAGTATGTTTTTAGCAAACCAACCAATCTCATTCTTCACACACTTGGTTGGAAGTGTACAGTTTCATGGGGTTAAGTAGAGAACCACCTGTGATATTTGCCTGAAGATCTAATGGCTTTAGGTTGTTAAGATGGCAGTTGCTAGTCTAAACGCCTCGCAATCTATTTCAATCAAATTAGCCCAACGCTAGAAAGGCTTTCTAACTCTTTTCCATTTCATTACAGGGTTTTGATGCGGGAACTCCAACTCCCGATCAACGACCGCTGTAAGTTGAATATATGAATTGTAGACTTTTTTCCATTTTAAATCCAGTAATCGTGTCATGATGATCCCAATTTCCCCTCGGATCAATAAGTTTTCTGATTTTCTGAAATAGTTTTGTAAAGTAGATTTTTAAGAGTCCAGAGCATTGGCACTTCCTGTTCCTATGTGTAAAAGTCATGGGGCTTTGGGTTAATTGCTTGAAATATGTCTGGTTAATTAAAGGAACAGTCACAGATTTTCAACCAGCTTTGTATCACTACAAACTATGTACTAAAACCTGTTTGGCAGGCGTTCATTTACTTGACTATTTTGAGATTAGAGTTATGGATAACTCTGATAAACTAAATAACTGCAAACTAATGACTGCAAAACTTAGTTGTCTCATACTACAGAGCTTGACGTGTAAGCCAACCCAGAGCTATATCTACTCCAAACAATTGCGCTAACAACCAGCGCTGGTCATTTTCAAAGAACTGACATAAATATTGAGATTGCTTTAAAATGATTATGCTCTATAGACTGCTTCCAGAGGGGGCTTTGTGGAAGCCAAATATCGGCGATTCTTCGGAGACGCGGCCCCGGCAACGCGGCCCTGGCAGGTCGCGTTGCGCCCTTGCGTGTGGCGGCTGCGGCGCAGCGAGGCCCGGGCGCTGCCCCGACATCGCCGAGACCACAAAGCCCCCCTCGAGAGCAGAGCCCAGGCCGGCGACCGCGAAGCCCGAGACCGCCAAGTCCGGGTCGCGGCGCTGTGCCGAGGCGAGCCATCGAAGCCCACGATGTGTGTCCGATCTGCACCGAGGGGCTGCTGGGCACACTGGAGCCGCTGTCGTACTGCAGGTGAGTGCCGGAGCGCGGTCAGACTGTGATTCAGTACACTTCATGTAGGATATGGAGGCCCATTCCGGGCGGCTGCTCACTAAAATAAACTTCTAAATTGTAACTAAAAAGCTCACAATTTTGATGTTTTGAGAGGAATTATTAGCCTGATATTCAAACGGCATCGTCAATTCATAATCTCATTCAGAAATTCACAACTGAGTGGACGTGGCTTCGACGGTCTGGAGCCATGCTAGGCTTAGGGGTCGGAACATTTTCCATGTTTAAACTATATGCCATGTTCAGGTACCCCCCCAAACATTGCCTCAAGTACCATAAAGGCTGAATGTCTACACCACTGCACCGTGCGGGCTTCAAGGTGTTTGTGCTTGATGTAGACTGAAACTTGGACTTTTTGGCTGAGGCATACAACCGCAAGGCATGTGTTTCTAGTTTTTGCCATCCTTGATTCTGAGCTTTCCTTTGTAGCAGGTTCGGGTGTGGTGGCAACATCCACCGCCGCTGCATTAAGCAGTGGGTGGACCACCAGGGGCTCATAGGCCAGGGCCTTATGGTGGACTGCCCGGTCTGCAGGCACGACTTCGTCCTCTGGCGCTCCTGCTGGAGGAGGTGCGGAACGCCAGAGGGAGGGTCGCCCCTCAGCTGCCCCCCGGCCCCACAGCAGTGGCTCTTCCTGCACACGGTAGGCTATGCGGTCTTCCTCCCTGCACACGGTAGGCTATGCTGTCTTCCACAACTTTTTAATAGTGTCTCACAAAATCCAATTACTTTTCCAAGCCTTGTGCATTCATACAGTGACTGCAAAGGGTTTCCAGAAGCTGCTTCTTTTGACTGGATCAGTAATGATGCAACTCTCTTTTTGTAGGTGCTGCGGGGGGAGGAGAAGCTGCAGCCACTGCCTGGAGAGACCGTCTCAGGCCTGGGGACCATCCCACCTTTACCAGGCATGCGGGGGGAGGAGAAGCTGCAGCCACTGCCTGGAGAGACCGTCTCAGGCCTGGGGACCATACCACCTTTACCAGGCAGTGACTGCACTACTTTTAATACTTGTGTCTTTTTTAACTGTTTAATTTTTGTTTTAATAAAAGGTGTATTCTTTGAACAACGTAAAGCTTCTGAACTGGTATTTGTAGTGCACAAAAAGGAAAGATGTAAACCACTTTACTGTCATTATAGAGGTAAACGCAAGAGTTGCCCATTTCTGGTAAAGGAAATCCCCTAATCAATGGCTAGCGATAAAAGAGGAGCACAATACGAATGCGTTCAGTGAGACTTACTTGAAGAGGCTCAATGGTAGGCTTATTTGGTCAGCACAAACTCAATATACCACTCCTTACAGTTAGACTATAGCTGCTCAATAGCAATGTACTTTTCGTCTGAGTGACTATGTCCTCGGATGTGTCTTCTACATACTTTGCTTTGGATTCTTTCAGTCTTGTCTTTGTTGTACACGTTGACCATCGATCAAAAAAATCAATATTTCACTTGGGTAGAATACTTTTAAATTTGGTTGACCTCCCAAAATGGCCACTCTGTCTCACATGTGGTCAGCACCAGTGCATGGTGGCACAGTGGTAGCTCAAGTCACCTCACAGCAAGAAGGTCCTGGGTTCGATTCCCACCTGGGAGGGTGTGTCCCCCCCCCCTTGCGCCTCTTGTCAAAATGGCCTTTCTGTGTGGATTTTGCTTGTTCTCCCTGTGTTCCCCTGGAGTTTCCTCAATATGACACCCCCATCCCCCCCAAAAAAACATGCAAGATGGCCACCTGACCAGCGACGATGACACAAGATGGATGCCGTGCTAAAAGCTGCCCCTTTGAGGAAAGGACATGCCTTATCTGGGTTAAACAGTATTTCACCAGCCTCTGTGTGGCTGCAATGCATGTGTGGGTTTCTGCGTAACAGACAGGTTTGTCCATCCAGTTGTCTTTCATTTGAAAGTTTCTTCATATCACTGCAAGGCAAAAAATATAATTCATTCTGTGCTTAAGACACATTTCTTAGTGAACTTTCCTAAGATTAAAAGTAAAAGCAATACATATTTCTGACTATAAACACATGAGCAGTGATATCATTTTGACTGGGGTGGCTGAGCAAGGATGTCTGAACCTGATGTCTGTTTATTCTGACATCCTATCCTCTTATAGAATGAAGGAAACTGTCCTGTCTGAACCAATTTACCCCCCCCCCCCCCACCGCCATTTCCCCACATTTAGAAGCTCTTTATAAACATTTTTCTGCATGAAGTTAGGAGCTCTTGAGTTCCTTGGTGCACTGTGGCCTTCGGGGGGGGGGGGGGGGGGGGGGGTGTTTGCAGAGGGAGGGTGTGAACTTAAAACACCCCGCTAATTTTCAACCAGCTTTGTATGATTAGAACATCAGTATATCAAAACTAAACAGTTTTGAAGTCATTCATTTGGTTTGACACAGACACAAGCCGAGAGCGATGTGTGTGTGTGTGTCACATATTTGGAGACCTGTGTTCCAGACCAGGCAGGTGTAACTCCCAGGGGTCATCCACTATTTTCTGGAGCCATATATTTGCATAATCTTGTGTGATAACTTGTTTTGATAGCCAGTCTCTTGGATAATATCAGAATGTTTTTTGGTGCGTGTGTGTATTTGTGTAAATTATTTTATTTATATATTCACTGTACTTATTGTGTTAGTTTTGCTACTCTCCTACTTTTTTTTTTTGAGTAGATATAGGTGTGAATGTATGGGGCAGACATTCTACTATTTAGCCTAGTTGTAGAGCTCTTGATACAAGGACGGACATGCTATGACTGCAGTGGAGATTTTTTTATTTTTTATTTTATTTACCGTTTTCAATTTTACAATAGTGAATAGACATACAATGTGAAAACAAACTAACACAACACAACCTCAAGTGTCACCTAGACAAAAAAGAAACAACAACCAAAACAACAAAACACAGCTGGCTGCCAGGCTGTCAATGTTATCCCAGTGGTAACATGTTTAAGCATAATAAATAAATCAATCAATCAATCCAATATCACACCCACTCTGACATGTATTTAAACAGGAGACAGTATATGAAAATTAAATGACTATGAAAATGAAATGATATGACAGTGTGCTAAGAAGGGCCCCCAAGTTTCCTGGAATCTGCTCTGTGTATTTGGTTTATAGAGACGTAGCTTTTCTATTTGTATAATGTACAACATCTCATTGAGTCATCGTTTAAAACAGGGTGGAGTGGTAGACTTCCAGGTCAAGAGAATAAGTTTCTTAGCCACCATCATAGCTAGCTGCAGAGCCATCTGTATCTCATGTGGAAGCTCAAAAGTCTCCACGGAACATCCAAATATGGCCACATTGTGGGTGTGGCTGAATGTCTCTAGAATAGGCCTTTGAGAAGCACTCGAAAACTGCGGACCAAAAGGTGTGTAACACTAGCCTGACTCCGCCAGACGGGGGCGGCATTGTTCCACAGTTTGTGAAACAGAATGTGAAGCAAACCCATCCATCTGGCAACGTCAGGTTAGTGTAACACAGGACAAAACCAAAAAAGGTTTACATACACTGCGCGAAATACCCCAGAATCCGGAGTTAGTCATTTTTTGATTCTGCAAGAATCTGGATCATATAATGCGCATATGTGGAGATTTTTTGATATGCTTTATGTCAGGTCAAATACTGAACCATATTTACCCAATATAGTAGACTGTGCCCAGATACACCTAATGTTACATACACAGTAAATAAAATATCCGAATATGCTGTCAAGCCATATATTGAAATATGTGGACTCACTATATGGCTAGAATATGACCATATCTGTAGCATATCATCACTTTTTGTCATTGAAGAATATATGGTGGAATATGGTGTCCAGATATAACACTAAGTGATATTTTGACTTTGATATTTAACTGATATGAATTATATACGGAGTGTATCGGAACTAGAAATTGTTGGGAATGATGTGCACCATGTCCGGGGCAATACTAAGTCAGTATTTATGCTATGGTCAAATACAATGTCCAGATACATAATGGGTTTATATTTCACAATATCCGAATATGACCTCATGCCATATATTGAAATATGTGGACTCATTAAGCAGATATGGGTAGAATACGACCACATCTGTGGCATATCACTGAGCCAAAACCTCATGAATCTGGAGACATTTTATTTATTTATTCTGCACTCATCTGCATAATATCTGGAAGGTATCCGGAGATTTGCTTTATGCCAGGTCAAATACTGAACCATATTTGCCCCATATAGTATACTGTGCCCAGATACACCTAATATTACATACACAGTAAATAAAATATCCGAATATGCCCTTGTGCCATATATTGAAATATGTAGACTCAGTATATGACTAGAAAGTGACCATATCTGTAGCATATCATCACTCTTTGTCATTTAAGCATATATGATGGAATATGGTGTACAGATATAACACTAAGTGATATTTTGACTTTGATATTTAACTGATATGAATTATATACGGAGCGTATCGGAACTAGAAATTGTTGGGAATGATGTGCACCATGTCCGGGGGAATACTATGTCAGTATTTGTGCTATGCTAAAATACAATTTCCAGGTACATCATGTGTTAGCCTCACAATATCCGAATATGACCTCATGCCATATATTGAAATATGTGGACTCATTAAGCAGATATGGGTAGAATACGACCACATCTGTGGCATATCACTGAGCCAAAACCTCATGAATCCAGAGACATTTTATTTATTTATTCTGCACTCATCTGGATAATATCTGGAAGGTATCCGGAGATTCGCTTTATGCCAGGTCAAATACTGAACCATATTTGCCCCATATAGTATACTGTGCCCAGATACACCTAATGTTACATACACAGTAAATAAAATATCCGAATATGCCCTTGTGCCATATATTGAAATATGTGGACTCAGTATATGGCTAGAATATGACCATATCTGTAGCATATCATCACTCTTTGTCATTTAAGCATATATGATGGAATATGGTGTACAGATATAACACTAAGTGATATTTTGACTTTGATATTTAACTGATATGAATTATATACGGAGCGTATCGGAACTAGAAATTGTTGGGAATGATGTGCACCATGTCCGGGGGAATACTATGTCAGTATTTGTGCTATGCTAAAATACAATTTCCAGGTACATCATGTGTTAGCCTCACAATATCCGAATATGACCTCATGCCATATATTGAAATATGTGGACTCATTAAGCAGATATGGGTAGAATACGACCACATCTGTGGCATATCACTGAGCCAAAACCTCATGAATCCAGAGACATTTTATTTATTTATTCTGCACTCATCTGGATAATATCTGGAAGGTATCCGGAGATTCGCTTTATGCCAGGTCAAATACTGAACCATATTTGCCCCATATAGTATACTGTGCCCAGATACACCTAATGTTACATACACAGTAAATAAAATATCCGAATATGCCCTTGTGCCATATATTGAAATATGTGGACTCAGTATATGGCTAGAATATGACCATATCTGTAGCATATCATCACTCTTTGTCATTTAAGCATATATGATGGAATATGGTGTACAGATATAACACTAAGTGATATTTTGACTTTGATATTTAACTGATATGAATTATATACGGAGCGTATCGGAACTAGAAATTGTTGGGAATGATGTGCACCATGTCCGGGGGAATACTATGTCAGTATTTGTGCTATGCTAAAATACAATTTCCTAGGGTTAAAAAAAAACCTAAGTACTTTTCCCATACAAAAAAAAAAAAATAATCTCTTAGCCGTTTCACCAAACGACTCCAATTGGCCTAATTCATGCTCATATGACACCCCCCCCAACAACCCATATGCAAAACAGCCTAGGGTTGGCCAAAATGCCATGTTCAAAGCCTATTTACACCCACTTCCGGTCACTTCCGGCGGAAGCCCCGCCCATATTCGGGACCAGCGCATAAAACTACATAAGACTACATGTCTAACTTCCTAACCCTAGTTCCAACTTAGCCCTTCAACATGGGTGAACGGTACACAAGCGGCAGAACCTAGTGCAAATTTCAGCTAGGGTTGTCAATTAACTCCCCTGGACCACCTGGAGCTATAATTTCAATTGGAGCATGTAGCCCTCCTATAGGAGAGTAGACCCTGAGAAAAGGTTAGCCGAAGTCCCCTCCCCCTAGGCAGGGGGGAGGTCCAATCGTTTAAAAATGTTGAAACTAGGGGTGCGTTTAACTCCTAAAGTAAATGGACTAGAAGGCTGTCCTTTCTTGGGGGAACTCCTCTCACACCCCTCTTCCCGCCCACAAAAAATGGGAGGTCAAAACGCCCCCTAAAAACCGGAAGTCGCGTTTGGGCCATTTCCCTTGCTTTTTGGCCAAAATGAAGTCGTTTTTCGGGCTCCTCGCCAAAAATGGAGTCCTTAGAGTACCTACATGGCTATAAAAAAAAAAAAAAAAAATACAAAAAAAAAAAAAAAAAAAATCAAACCTGAATAACTCCTAGGGGAAGTAATTTCAAGGCCTAATTTTTTTTTGTGGGAACTCCTCTCACACTCCTCTTTCAGCCCACAAAAAATGGGAGGTCAAAACGGAAGTTTTTTTCTTTACCAAAAAAAAAAAAAAAGTGTCGTATCTTTATATTCACTAAAATTCAGTAATTGAAGCTACAACCAAAATGACGGTTTGAGCATGTACTAGGGGTTCTCAACATACACTGTAGCCAAAATTACGGCTCCAGGTTGAGTGGAACTGTGTCCCTGGCCCAAAAAGAGATGTACATTTTGCTGGATTTCGTAATTTCGTGCGTTTTCTGATTTTTTTCAACTCTGCGGGACCACAGCTCGCTCAGCGTAGCTCCGATTAGCCTACCCTTTGCTGAGAGTAGGCTTTAGACTGTCTCCTACGTGTCCAGCAACTTTGAAAGGGCTAGCTTCAATTACTGATACAACAGAAGAACAACAAAAAGTGAACTATTGTATATTGTAAACATATGAATATTCTAAATAGACATCTGTCTGTCTTTCTGTCTGCCTGTCTTGTCTGCCAGTCTGTCTAAACATCTGAACATCAATTAACTATTCTGTATGGACAGAGGACAGCCAGACCTGTTCATCTGAGACATCTGTGTGTGCACATTCTTATTTTCCACCTGGTGCTGGAGAGCTGAGCCTGGCTGAGCTCTTTAAACTCTGCCAGGGTGACTATCCCCAGCAGGGCCATGCAGGCTCTCTCTCAGCTGTCTGTCACCAGGGGAAGGAGGGGGACCAAGGTACGTTTTACCGGTTTGAATGTTGACCTCTTCTGGGCTTGCACCTGCCAAAGGTTTGTGAAAAAAAAAATCTGATCGTAAGTAGGCTACAGTATCCCTCTCTCACTGTCTGTCTGTCGTTCAGACTGACTGCCTGTCTACCTGACTGTCTACCTGACCTACCGTCTGTCTGTCTGTCTGTCTCACTGTCTGCCTGTCTACCTGACTGTCTGTCAGTGTCTGAACTGACTGTGTGTTTCACTGTCTGTCTACCTGACTGACTGATGTCTGTCTGTCACTGACTGACTGACTCTCTGTCAGACTGACTGTCTACCTGACTGACTGACCGACTGTCTGTCTGTCTCACTGTCTGCCTGACTGTCTCACTGTCTGTCTGTCTTTCAGACTGACTGCCTGTCTACCTGACCTACCGTCTGTCTGTCTGTCTGTCTTTCTGTCTGTCTCACTGTCTGCCTGTCTACCTGACTGTCTGCCAGTGTCTGAACTGACTGTGTGTTTCACTGTCTGTCTACCTGACTGACTGACTGACTGATGTCTGTCTGTCACTGACTGACTGACTCTCTGTCAGACTGACTGTCTACCTGACTGACTGACTGACCGACTGTCTGTCTGTCTCACTGTCTGCCTGACTGTCTCACTGTCTGTCTGTCTTTCAGACTGACTGCCTGTCTACCTGACTGTCTACCTGACCTACCGTCTGTCTGTCTGTCTGTCTGTCTCACTGTCTGCCTGTCTACCTGACTGTCTGCCAGTGTCTGAACTGACTGTGTGTTTCACTGTCTGTCTACCTGACTGACTGACTGACTGACTGATGTCTGTCTGTCACTGACTGACTGACTCTCTGTCAGACTGACTGTCTACCTGACTGACTGACCGACTGTCTGTCTGTCTCACTGTCTGCCTGACTGTCTCACTGTCTGTCTGTCTTTCAGACTGACTGCCTGTCTACCTGACTGTCTACCTGACCTACCGTCTGTCTGTCTGTCTGTCTGTCTCACTGTCTGCCTGTCTACCTGACTGTCTGCCAGTGTCTGAACTGACTGTGTGTTTCACTGTCTGTCTACCTGACTGACTGATGTCTGTCTGTCACTGACTGACTGACTCTCTGTCAGACTGACTGTCTACCTGACTGACTGACTGACCGACTGTCTGTCTGTCTCACTGTCTGCCTGACTGTCTCACTGTCTGTCTGTCTTTCAGACTGACTGCCTGTCTACCTGACTGTCTACCTGACCTACCGTCTGTCTGTCTGTCTGTCTGTCTGTCTGTCTCACTGTCTGCCTGTCTACCTGACTGTCTGCCAGTGTCTGAACTGACTGTGTGTTTCACATGTACACTGAAAAAACGGGAACTTGCCTCTCACGGATATACTAAACTCGATCTCATGTGTTCAATGTGATTAATTAATGTTTGAGCTTGGAACATGATTGTACTCCTTCAAGGTAAGGTTAAGGACCAAGGTACGTTTCACCAGTTTGATATTTCGTTTATACTGACAAAGGGAAAAACCAGAAAACGCTCGTAGCCTACCATTTTACTATTAAAGCAGTTTTTGCAAAATATTGCTATTTATTGTTACAGTGTGCTGTTTGAATGTTGACCTCTTCTCGGCTTGCACCTGCCAAAGGTTTGTGATTGTGCGCGACTAAAAAAAATCTGATCGTAAGTAGGCTACAGTATCCCTGTCTCAGTGTCTGTCTGTCTTTCAGACTGACTGCCTGTCTACCTGACTGTCTACCTGACCTACCGTCTGTCTGTCTGTCTGTCTGTCTCACTGTCTGCCTGTCTACCTGACTGTCTGTCAGTGTCTGAACTGACTGTGTGTTTCACTGTCTGTCTACCTGACTGACTGATGTCTGTCTGTCACTGACTGACTGACTGACTCTCTGTCAGACTGACTGTCTACCTGACTGACTGACCGACCGTCTGTCTGTCTCACTGTCTGCCTGACTGTCTCACTGTCTGTCTGTCTTTCAGACTGACTGCCTGTCTACCTGACTGTCTACCTGACCTACCGTCTGTCTGTCTCACTGTCTGCCTGTCTACCTGACTGTCTGTCAGTGTCTGAACTGACTGTGTGTTTCACTGTCTGTCTACCTGACTGACTGACTGATGTCTGTCTGTCACTGACTGACTGACTCTCTGTCAGACTGACTGTCTACCTGACTGACTGGCCGACCGTCTGTCTGTCTCACTGTCTGCCTGACTGTCTCACTGTCTGTCTGTCTTTCAGACTGACTGCCTGTCTACCTGACTGTCTACCTGACCTACCGTCTGTCTGTCTGTCTGTCTCATGTGCCTTATCTGTCAATATTTGCATGTCCATGATGGACCAGTCAAGCCGCCTATTTGCCCGAGTGATCATCAGGGCGGCTTTAGCGGAGAATGCTTTATGATATTGGTAAAATAGTTTACCGTGGCTGGAGTAGAGGTCCCCTATTAGCGCTAGATATTTGTCTAGCTCATGGCGGCGCTCTGGGTACACTTCGCAGATCACATCACGGTAGACGCCAAACGTGTTCAGGAAGTCACATAGGGAAAGGTCTTTGGGCAGGCGGGGGTCGGACGACTTTAAATAAACAGGGCCCTCTGGGTCACCCGTGGCCTTCCTTTTACACTGGGGAGATGGCAGGAGTATGCTAACTAAGTTAATGTCTCTGCCCTTTAAAATGTTGGACCTTAGCCTGGGCGAAATATTGGCACAGGGAGAAACAAAAGACATACCGAATGGGATGGCAGGCATGGCGGACGCCAGAGTGTTCATCTGGGCGGGTTGGGTGGTGGTGAGGAGCACGTCGGCTTGCTGCATGGGCGGGGGTAGGATCGGCTGCTGCGCCAGCTGGGCTGCTGCGAACGTGGGGGGGAATGGGGGGGGGGGGGGTTCCAGGGCGCTCAGACGGGCTTCTACTGATCTGCTCGCATCTAGCAGGGACAGCAGGATGGCTCTTGACGACCCCTGTCGGCTCGGCGGAGCTACGAATGGGGCCGCTTCTGCTTCCGGGGCGGCGGCCTGGAGGTCAGTGCGACCAGGAAGGACGAGGCGTCTCGCGGCGGCCCCGCGGCCTGCGTTTCCCCGGCGGCTCCCAGCTCTCGGGGCGGCTGCCTCTACTGGTCTTCGCCCGCGGCCTCTCGCGCGTCCGCGCCGAGCGGCCTCTCCTTCCGGCACGCTCGCACGCGTTCTTAGGCGTCCACGGGCCGTCGCAGTGGCGCGCCCCGTGCCATGGGAACGCGCGCTGGGCCTTCTCGTCGGGGCTATGCTAGCAGCCTGTGGTCCAGCCGCTTCGCCAGCGTCTTCATCAGAAGCCTCGGAAAGCAGGTACGCTCCGTGGCCGGTCCGGAACAGGGAAGCGATGTCTAAGCTGTCGTCGCTATCCATGGACAGCTCTGACTCGGAACTCGACATACCGGAATGGAGTGGGGAGCGTTGAAATCTGCGGTGAATATCCACGGGTGGAGAAGGCTTGAGGATGCTGATTCGGTCTGCAGATGTGGAGCAAAACAACGCTTCGGAGGCCTGCTTCAAGGGGGATGGACTGCCGTGAGCTGCTGCTGCTATGATCCGCCAGAGAGAGAGAGGTGACGTAGAACCCTTGCTATATATATGAGGATTAACTGACGTCATATTTGACGTCATAGCAGACGTCATACTAGGACTTTTGACTGACCACGTTATGCTAGAACTTGACTGTCATCAGGGGATGATCGGATTATGCGTGAGTGGCCTTCTGCTTGAAATATGGTCTGGAGACCTCACCAGTACTATATACCTGTATGTCATGTAGGTCATGCTGTATGTCATGTATGTATTGTATTAGGGCCCTATGCGATAAATGTCATGATGTCATGTATGTTGTGTATGTCATAAATGCCTGAGTAAGTCTTTGTTCACACCATAGGCAGAACTGAAGCTTGAGGCAGGCTCAAGCTGATCTGACGCCTAACCGGTCACGCCAGGAGTCTCTTCAGCGCCTCACTCGGCATGCCTTGAACCCACCCACAACTTCCATTCAATTCATGCCTTGCAGTTTCAAGCTTCACACGTCACGCTTGGAAAATAGAACAGAAGCTGAATCTCTCTGTTCAGCGGGGCATTGGCATGGCACAGCGTGGCTTCAGCGTGGCGTGCAGCTGGTGTGAACAGACTTGCCTGTTTACAAGGACTCTGAAATGAAACTGTGTGGCTTTGACGTGGGATTGGCATGGGATTGGCGTATGGTGTGAACATGCACTCAGGGGTGCAGGAAATCACATTAAATGATAGATTATTGAGCAGGAGAGTGCAGAGCAGGGCTCTGTTAGCTTTTGTAAGGATAGAGTTTTTTTTGTAGGTTATGAAGTAGTTATAGGTATGTTCAACTCAATTACTTTTTAAGTAACTATTAACTGTAACATTACTAATTTTCAATAACTTGATGATAATTGTATGATTACATCATGTAGCTACAACTTGTCACCAGTCAATTGTTTTAATTATGTGACACAAATTTAATGGAATAGTTTATTTTGTGAGCTTTGCTTTTAGTAGCACTTTATTGTAATGCAGCCTTTTTTTTTTTTTTTAAGATATTTTTATTGGGGAATTTTCAATTATCATACTTAACAAAACAATACAAACAGAAAAAACAGACAGAGAAAACAAAACAACAACAACAAAGAAAACAGAGGGTATCCCCCCCTCCCCCCTCCCCCCTCCCGGTATGGTATACATTTCGCTCTCTTTTTAATATAAAATAAAAGTAAAGTCAACTACAGGAGGTAATATTCAATCAAATCAAAACCAATAAACAAATTAGGTATGTGGAGTAGACATAATGAAGGTGATCTTAGCTATCCAAGAGGGTGTAATGAAGGTAATGAGGCCAGAAAGGAGCCCCATATTTTTTTATAAGTTGCCGGCTTCCTTCTCACACTGTACAGAATCTTCTCAGGAGTACTATATGATGTTAATTCGTTCAACCAATGTCTCTGAGAGGGAGACAGTTCAGATTTCCAATTTAGCAATATACACTTTTTGCCAGCTGTACCTGCGAGTAATATGAAGTATTTCTTATTGATGCTCATCTCCAGAGATCGAGTGTCTCCCAAAATCCAGATCCTAGGGTCATAAGGAACCTGGACTTCTAACACATCTGAAGTTGTTTCAATGATAAATTTCCAAAAATCTTCTAAATGAGAGCAATTCCAAAGCATATGGAGTAAATCCCCCTCACATGTTCTACATCGTTGGCAGTTGGGAGAGGAATTATGGTAAATTTTGTGGAGTCTGTGTGGAGTGTAATAGGTTCTGTTAAATATATTAAACTGTAACTGTCTGTGTTTAGTTGAGATTAAAACAGTCTGAGACATTTCAAGGAGGGCATGCCAGTCAATTTCATCATACGTGCATTCAAGATCGGATTCCCATTTCCTTTTATTATCATTCCTATTATAGATTGGCAAGTCGGTGTTTAGAATAGTATAGATAGAGGATGTCAGACCCCTAGTAGTGTGCAAGGCAACGCTAAGCAAATGGTTCTCAAGAGGGGATACTGATGGAATTTGTGGGAAATCTGCGTAGCTATTACGGACCCAGTCTCTAATCTGAAAGTACTTAAATAAATTATGATTTGGCAAATTAAACTTTTCACTTAACTGCTGAAAGTTGGCGAAGTTATCTTGATTGTATAAGTCTCCGACTGTTTTAATGCCTTTGTTGACCCAGTTCTTTAAATTCCCATCTGCGACTGGGGGAGGAATACTAGGGTTGTCCCATAGGGGAGTGTTACGAAGCAATAAAGTATTTAGACCAATGACAGTGTGAGCTTCCTGCCATACAGCAAAGGAATTTAAAATAATGGGGTTCCTGGTAATGACTAAAAGTGATTTCTTGGAGGGTAAGAAAGGAAGAACCTTTAAAGGTACATTTTTTAAATGGTGTTGTTCAATAGGAAGCCATCTAGCCTCATTATCCTCGGAGTGTAACCAACACCATGTTGCGCGGAATTGAGCTGCGAGGTAATATAACCTAAAATTGGGAAGGCGTAATCCCCCTTTGGAGTATGGGGCCTGAAGGGTTGAGAGTTTAACTCTAGGGACTTTGCCCTTCCACAGAAAACTAGATATAGATTTATTCAGATCTTTAAACAAACTTTTGGGGATTTTAAATGGGACACATTGGAACAAATATAGAAATTTTGGCAGGATATTCATTTTAATTGAATTCACTCTCCCTATCAGAGACAATGGCAGATCCCTCCACCTCTGTAAGTCTAGTTTGACCCGGTCCAATAACTTGATGTGATTGTCTTTAAAGGTTTTGGGAATAGATCTCCTAATTTCTACGCCCAAATACTTGAATCCGCTCGGGCACCATTTTAGAGGTCTGACTAAATTCTTGATATTATTGTCTTGTATGTTAAAAGGCATAACTTCACTTTTTGAGAGATTTAGTTTATATCCAGAGGCAGCACTGTAGTTTTGAAAGCATTCTAAAAGGCTGGGAAGAGAATTTGAAGGATCGGACAAGAAAACTAAAAGGTCATCAGCGTAAAGGGATAATTTATGTTCATTTAAACCGAAATTAACGCCCGTGATGGATGGGTTAGAGCGAATGGAAATGGCTAGCGGTTCGACAGCTATTAAAAACAGCAATGGTGCGCTAGGGCAACCTTGACGGACCCCTCTGGACAGCGGGAAGGCACCCGACAGGATCCCATTAGTTAGAATTTGAGATTTTGGGGCATTAAAGAATGTTTCAATGTAATTGATAAATGTGTTTCCAAAATTCATTGCTTCAAGAGTTTGCAAAAGAAAGCTAGGTTCGATCCTGTCGAATGCCTTCTCAGCGTCCATCGACATAATTAGCATCGGGTCATCTTGCGCTTGAGCCCATTCCATTATGTGAAAGAGTCTACGCACGTTGTCCGACCCATATCGGTTTCTAACAAAACCCGTCTGGTCGGGATGAATAATTTTGGGGATAATAGTGTCCAGTCTCAATGCAATTAATTTTGATAAGATTTTGTAATCAGAGTTCAAAAGGCTGAGAGGCCGATAAGAACTACACTTTTGACGATCCTTGTCTGGTTTTGGCAGTAATATTATTGTTGCCAATTCAAGAGAGCTAGGGAGAGTTTTATTAGTCAAAGCTTCCTTAAACATGTTAGTTAAAGGGGTTAAGAGCTTACCAGAGAACGCTTTAAAGTATTCGACTGGAAAGCCATCAGGGCCCGGAGCTTTGTTGTTCTGTAGGGACATCATGGCGTTACGGACCTCTTCTTCTGATAATTCAGCGTCGAGACGATCTTTGTCCTCAGGGTCTAATTTAGGAAGGGTTATTGAATTCAAGAAACGTGTTGCTTCACTGTTATTAGCATTGTGGTCTGTCTTATATAGTGTTTCATAAAATGTCTTAAATTCCCGGTTAATGTCCTGAGAATTATAGAGGGACCTGCCATCATCCGCAACAATCGAGTGAATAAGTCTATCATTCTCTTCTTTTTTAATTTGCCATGCTAAAAGTTTACTAGTTTTATTTCCGAATTCATAGTAGTGATAACTGGTCCTGGCCATGGCTGCCTCGGCTTTGTTTGTACATAAATTATTATATTGAATCCGCTTAGACGTCAATGTGTTTAGTACTACCTCACTATTAGTATGAGCGTGTTCACGTTCAAGGTTTCTAATCTCCTCCTCTAGCGATAAAAGGATTTTCCTTTTTTCTCTTATCTTATGTGAGCTATATGAGAGGATATGCCCTCTCATGAATGCTTTCAAGGCCTCCCAAATATTAGCGTGAGAGGAGGAGTTTAAGTTGGCTTCCAAGAATATATTAATATGGCCATTCATAAAAGTGATAAACTCAGGGTCCTTAAGCATAAATGCTTTGAATCTCCAGCTATGAGATGGTGGTTGTGTGGTATCCATCTTCCAAGTCATCTTTAGAGGATTGTGGTCAGATAGTAAGGCCGCTAAATAGGAACAATCAGTAACCCTTGAGATCATATTAAGAGGAGCTAGTATCATATCAATTCTAGAGTAGGAACCATGGACGCTTGAATAGAAGGAGAAGTCCTTTACATTTGGATTGAGTTGACGCCATATATCACATAAGCCCAAGTCCCTCAGGCCCTGGGCCAGGACCGCCGCTGCCCTAGAGCGGTTAAAGGATCTCGGGGTGGAACGGTCCAGTGCAGGGTTTAAGACCAGATTGAAGTCACCAGCAATCAAACATTGGCCCTCAGCAGACGCAAGTTTCAATACTAAATCAGTAAAGAAAGTAGGATCATCGTGATTGGGGCCATATACATTAACCAGAGTGACCTTGTTCATGTTCAATTCACAATTAACTAAAATGAACCTGCCATTATTGTCTTTCTCTGTTGAAAGAAGTTTAAACCGCAAATTTTTATTTACAAGAATAGCTACTCCTCTTGCTTTTGTATTAAACGACGAATAGTAGACATGTCCAACCCAGTCCCGTTTTAGCTTTACATGTTCAATGTCAGAAAGATGAGTTTCCTGAATAAATGAGATGTCAGTGGACTGTCTCTTTAAGTATGTAATAATTTTTTTCCTCTTGATTGGAGAGTTGATCCCCCTTACATTCAAAGAAATTATTTTGAGTTGACTAGTCATCCCTTAAGGAAAGCAATAAGTGATTGTTACCCTGGAGCAAAAAGGTTGAGCGAGAGCTATAAGATTGAAAATGAATGAAAAACAAAACCATACCATACCCTCACATGAGACCCACCCAAGAACAAGCCCTAAACTAAACATTCCCTTTGGGTAGGCTACTCTCTCCAAGTAGACTGGGGTTCTCAACAGTCAAAAATAGGAGTAATGAGTGACAAACCACATTACTTAAAGGTTATAAATTCTGAGATCTCGAAACGAAGTAATCAAGGCCTTGAAGCAAGTGCCTAATAGAAGAAACAAAACTAAAACGTTGTAGAATACTGTATACAAATTATTAATAAAGTGAACACTGTGAAGCAGAAATATTGTCTCGAGACAATATTATGGGTGTGCTTGATCATCCAAACCAAAAATTAACCTGCCTAGATGTAAAATGGTTGTGTAAGGAAAAATAAATATATATAAACATATATACATATATATATATAAATGTATATTATACACACACATTACATACATCATATAAACATAAATAAAATAAAAGCTAAACCATGACCTCTGAAGTTAAATTCACTGCAGTTGTTACCTAGAGCAGGTATCAGGCTTAAGTCAACCATATAGGCTAAAATTGCGAAGAGAAAAAGAAAAAATAATAATTGGGAAAAACAAAAACAAAAATGAAGTTGTGTCTATGCATTAGTATCTATAGGCTACATTCTTTCCCCCTTTTTTTTCCCCCTTTTTTTTTTTTTGAGTGCATGTGTGTGGAGATGAAGAATATTTGTGGGAGTGTGTATATGTGAGCACAAGGTGTAATATTGTTACTGTAGACTATAATGATCTGTGGATTCAATTGCAGAGATACTAGGACTGGGTACCCAAAATAGCAGAAAATTATGTTCAGCAACAGATTAGTTATGATTATGAGTAATCTGAAGCCTCAGCTTCGAGATATCGATTAACAGCCCAATAGGCTTTCATTCCCAGTCAGTTTGAATAATGCAGAATGCGACCAACAACAACGATATTGTGAAATTATAATAAAAAATAGATGATAATAATAGTGATAAAAATAAAAATAGAATAAGAATATGCTAGCCTGTCATGACAGTAGCTTGGCGTGGTGACGTGGTGACGTGAAACCTGAATTATGCCTGTCAGATAAGTAATGTATGAAACGATAGTAACGCTGTGGCAGAGAGGATCAAATGATATTAACACACCGAGCCTGCACTCCATCCCGACGGTGACATCACCACAGACAATTGGAAACAACCCATTGCTCACTTCTACAGCATATTAAAATGAAAATCTCGACCTGGACAATAGCAGGGTGTTTAACCAAGGGAGCGAGGGAGCAGTGTGCTTATTATATTATTTATGTTGGATCAGAGCCAGTAATCGTACCCCCCCCCCCTCCCCCCAACACACGCTTATCAGGTGGAGTTATGAAACTTACGCGTGTGTTCAAACAACATCACAGCACTCCAGCCGGCAACAAAGGTGATTCAGGCAACAGTTTTCAAGAAGTCCACCGCGGCGTCTGGTGTAGCGAACCACTTGACGTTACCCTGGTGCGCGATCCGAAGTTTAGCTGGATGGTGGAGGGAGTATTCGATGCCCTTCTCCCGGAGGCTTTTCTTGACGTCCTTGAAAGCGTCTTTGAGTCGTTGCAAGCTCGGGCTGCAGTCGGCGAATATGTAAATCTGGCGGTTCTCGAAGTGAAGCTGTCCTTTTTGCCTAGCGAGGCGCATAATCTTCTCCTTATTCTGGAAGTTGAGGAGCTTGGCGATCATGGGTCTTGGTCTCCGTGGGTCAGCGTCGGGTCCGGGAGGCCTGCCCAGGCGGTGGGCCCTCTCACAGGTGATGGGAGTAGGGAAGTTTTCACCCCCGAGAATTTCTGGTATGATCCGCTCCAAAAATCCAGTTGTGTCGCGGCCCTCAGCTTTCTCTGGGATATTTAATATCCGAATGTTATTACGTCTGCTCCTGTTCTCTAAATCGTCCACCTTGTCTTTGAGAGAGAGCACCTCTTTTTCCAGTTTCTCGACGCGTGTGGTGGAGTCTTTAAGATTGTCTTCGTTGGCAGAAATCCGCGTCTCCATTTCCTCGACTTGGTCAGCTAGTGTTGAAAGTTTAGCTTCAATTTTTGTTAAGGAGGACTGAATTGTGGTTGTTTTAGAGTCAATTTGCGTTGATATTTCCTCTTTGCTTTCCCGTATGGCCTCCATGACAGCCTCGAGAGACGCCATGTTTGTAACTTCACCTCGCTTGTTTGCTGGTAGGCTGTTAACCGACACGTTATCCTTCGTACTTCTGAGGTTATACTGTGCCATGCACCGACAGAAAATAAAATAATATTAGCTTTAAGAGATTAATGGATGTGGTTTTTGCAAGAAAATGGCAAAATAAAGGCAACTGTTGAGATATACCCGCGGAGCTCAAGCCTGCATGTCCGTCCTCGTCGGCTGCAAACCGGAACCCCCCGTAATGCAGCCTTTTTAAACCTGAAAAAGACAAAATGATGTGTACTCATATCACAATATCAATATAATCTTGATCTGACCTGTTAGCTGTGAAAATAGTATATTTTTATTTTATTTTTTTACCTGGGTGAATTTACATACATTTGAGTTCTAACAAGTCAAAAACACATTTATTTATTTGTTTTGGTACAGTCCTCATCTGGTCACGTGAACTAATCAGGATGGCTACAGTTACACAAACTTTTTCTTTTTTTAATACATATTTAATATAATAATATAATATATATATATAATATAATAATAATAATAATATAATAATAATTTACATATTTAATACATATAATACATTTTAATCCCTTTGGAGGAATTGAGCGCGTCAATGTGCGCAACATGATTGGTAGTTTGTTTTCTTTAGATGACGTCTGTAATTGTGATTGGCTGGATTCTGACAAGTTCCGCCCATGAGATCAGAGTCTTGTCACAAAGCCTTTAGATTCTGAAGCGGACAGTCGCTTGGCGCGCATCTAGACATCCAGCAAATATGCCTCACTCATCCCAAGAGAGGCCCGGTAGAGCGACTGCCACTGCCAGGTTATCTCCATTGCGAGGGAGGAAAAGACAACGACAGAGGACTCCTAGATCTCCTACCAGGTCTCCATCGCCGCCCTCAAGCCAGGCTGAGGCTAGCTCAAGCCAGACACCTGCGCGACGGCCCCGAGCCCGAGACCGACCCACACACTCCCGGGAGCGCACAGCACAGCCAGCCGGTCGCCGCGGGTCATCCGAGGAGGCAGAATTGGGCCATGTCACCCTCGGCGATATATGGAGGTATTGCTAATTTCGTACAATACATGTGTTTTTCTGTGTTTGCTTGCGTGTTCACAAGATGTAAGGCTATAGCTGATTGATTCTGCTATGTTGAATGGTAACTGAGGTTGGCTAATGTGAGCTTCAAACTAGCTCCATCTCCCATTGGCCTGTAAATATAACGTTAGCTAACTCGACCCAAACAAAGAGGGGTTTCCATGTCTTGTTGGAGGCTAAAGTTAAGCTGCAGTGTGACCAGTTGCATTAGCTAATTTTGCGCCAAACTTTATGGCGGTCTAATTTAGCGCCAAACTATCGGTTGTGTGTGTGTGTGTGAGAGAGAGAGAGACAGAGAGAGCGCGCGCGCCAATCATCCTATAGTTAGGATGGATTTTCTACTTGCTTGATTTGCTAATGTATTATACTGTAGATGTGCTTCTTCTACCATATAAGGTGAAATGGCATTTGGGCTTGCCTCTTGGTGTCAAGGAGATGCGTTTGATAGCTATAGTTTGTTCCCCTTGCCATAGTGTGAGTGTGTGTGTGTGTGTGTGTGTGTGTGTGTGTGTGTGTGTGTGTCTGCGCGCGTGCGTGCGTGTTTGGCTTGATGCGTTCGATAGCTATAGTTTGTTACCCGCCTTCTCCTTGCCATAGCTGTGTGTGTGTATGTGCGCGCGCGTGCGCGGGCGCGTAATAATCAGCACGGAGTAATCAGTGAATTTTTATGTTACTGCAACAGCGATCATAAAGGCAAGATTGATTATACTAAGACAACTATTGGAAAATGAAATTGAGAAGGGAGAGGAGCTTGTAATTTAACTTATTTTCTGTGGCAGTAAACTGAATGAGTATTGTTTGAGAGATGTTGGTTGCATTCCAACTATAGTTGCTATTACATTGTTCAAGATGGGACCATTTTGGAAGTTATACAGTTAGTTCATATTAATACTAGGGATGCACTGATTGCTAAATTCTGGGCCAATACCGATCACCAATTTTTGAAATGAACAATCAGACTGATACCAATATATACCCATACCGATTTATTTGACAGGGAAACAAATAAATCTTCATTATAAACAAATAACTGAACTGTCTTTCAGTCCAACGTTGTAGATTTCAGGGACACAACTGCAAAATGACGACAACTGGGCAGTGTGGAGCGAGGCTCCACGTCCATTTTATGCCTGTGAAACACATGGTTTTATCTACACTTGTAGTAACTAGTTTTCCAATTGTAAATATATTTTTATTTTGCGATTTTTATAACTATGACATGTAATGTGTGTTGTGCTCCCCTTTTAGGGAAATCAGGCTTCTAAATCAAAAAGTAGATGGCATCAATGAAAAGATAGATGACATAATCGAGAAGGTGGGAACTGGCAGCGGCATTGGGGGAAGCAGCACAAAGGTGCCTCTTGAGCTGTCGGTAAGTGTGGCCATTATCAGTGTCTATGATCAATTGATGAATGAATGAAAGCTTTATTTCGGACTTTCAAAAAAAAAGAAATAGTAATATACACAAGTAGTATCAATATTACAAAATATATATATTTATAAGTGAAAAAAAAAGAAAATAAAACGAAAAATTAAATAAAAAAATAAACAATAATAATCAGAATACGTGACAGCAACGAGGTCCGAAAAGGAGTAGGATGAAGTACACTGTACTTATTATACCCCCAGTCCACAGTTCACATTCTTAATCAATTGACTTCCACTTTTATACTATTTACATTCTCAATAAACCATATATTATGTTCATACACACATATATACAAATATATATATATATATATATATATATATATACATACAAATACATTCATACCTTGCATAATAAATATAATTTATAGTTCTAGTGTATAAATTATTAATTATTAATAATATACCATTAATAGTATGTATACCAATTTGCATATTTACAGAGTAATATTATGTACAATACAATTAACTAATAGTGCATATTATAATATATATACAATATAAATAATCATACCATGCTATTAATCGCTTCACATAACTTGATAATCATATTGTGTCTGAAGTTTTGTTCACATGCAGATGTAAGACACTGAAAGCTGTAACCCTATTTAACCTGGTTCTTGTACAGAAAAAAGTGCAAATGAAAATAGTATAATTATTGTTTAATTTTTTTAAATGTAAAAATACACTTTATAATGAAATTTAAAAAATAATTGGGCTACACATGAAAGAAGGCTGTCTGTCCACCAATCTTCCTGCCTGCTGCTGAAACACACATCAAGTTATGAATGCAGACTAATTTATTTGTTTCATATAGTGTATTTGCCAGTAGGTTTACCGCTGTGTAATATTGCTAATGATGTATGTATTGTTCTAATTAAATTGGAAGAAGTAATTTAATGTTAAGTATGTTAGGATAGGTTATATACTTCAATTATTCTGCTTATCTGTGCAACTGAATCGTCTGTTACTGTGGAAATTAGCAAGCAGGGTCCAATCAGAGTGTGTAATGTTTAGAAGATGTCATTGTTTGGGGTTCCAAACTAAATTCGGCTTCATTATTACATTTACGTTTCAAATGTATGCCATTTGCAGACCCTGGTCCGTCAAACCCACAGAAGCCTGGGTGAACAGCTTCAGTGGAGAGTCCAGCAAACTGACAAGTATGTTATGGCAAATCCTGTTTTGCATATTTGCCAATATTGGGACAGATTATCACATACATTTGTTATGGCCCACACTCTGTATTTCCTTCACTGTTGTAGTTGAATCTGAGTCCTGGACGCATTTTCAGGACTCATGACTTGACTTGGACTTGAGAACTGATGACTTGGACTTGGACTCGAGCATTCATGCATTTGGACTTGGAAGTTGGAGACGAGGACTCGGACTTGCTAATTAATAAAGACAGTTTTTTGTTTCTCTTTAATATGCCCTAATAATTTGCCATAAGATATGTATAGCTATATTAATATCCTGACATTATTCAATAATTTTCGTGCAAGGGCAGATACATGTGTTCACCTAGATGTGGGTTCAGGCTCATGCTCAGTAACTCCGGACTCAGAGTCGGACTCAAGTAATCAGGATTACACCAGGTGCTTAACAGAAGCAGAGCTGAAGCTAAAGCCACGTTGAAGCTATGCTCACACTAAACATATCACACAAGAAGCACTCTCTGTTCCTCTGTGCCTCGCTCGGCGCACATTGACCCCCCGCCCACAATTTTCATTGACTTCCTGCCTGGCAGCTTCATGCTTCACGCTTGGAAAATAGAACTGAATCCTGAACAATCGTTTCAGTGTGGCACGCGCGCAGCTGTTTTTTACGGCCTCGCCTGCTAACAAGGACGCCGAAAAGAAACTTGTGGCTTCACCGTTGCTTGAGTGTTGCTTGGTGTGAACGCCCTGTCAGACTCATTTGATAGTCTATTTTGTCCCGTATTATCACTCTCATTTTCTGTTAGCTCATAAGCAATACTTTTTGATAAAACCTTTGAATTGGGATCTAAAAATGTATTTATTGGATTAAATGAATGGTGAGATGATTTGTTACCAATAGTGCCAATGCTTATGCTTCCAGGTTCAGGACAACGCATAACGAGCTGGTGACAAAAGCTGTCATCCAGACAATCACTGACATGGGGCAGGGGCAGTTGTGGAGTATCCAGCTCATGAGAAGTAAGTATTGGGGGGGGGGGGGGGGGGGGTGTTGGGATAACATTTTGTTAACCCTACTATCTGCTGTATGCAGAGAGAGATACATGCAGATCTTGTACTGGTAAGATCAGTGTAATTGTGTTGATCAGAGCCAAGTTTAAGTTGAAGGAATCCAGACCTTCGAATTCACCCTCCACTGTGTTGAGTTTTTGCTGCTTCTGCTCTGGCATCGTGCCATCAGAAACAACTTGTCCAATGAGTGCTGAGGGGGACTAACAATTATCCAATCAGCATCAATAAACAGTGCAACACTAAGCATGACCAGTAATGCTGTGGTCATGTTTTTGTCAAGTGTGCCGAGGAGTAATAACAACAGTGGCAGCAGCCACCAGACGAGATAGACGCTGCTATCGAAGCTGTTTTAATTTGATCAACAGTACCACTTTGAAATCTGAACAGCACTCTTCTTTGAATGCATTTATTCAAAGGAGAGATGGTGTTTTTTATCTTCTCCTTAATAACCCACCACATGGTGGAGCGGTTACAAATTGAAATCCGTGGAATTAAGTAATTTTTAGTGCAAGGCCACTTTGGCCTTTGATAGATACAAATTTACAATACCTATTTATTGGGGCATCATGGCCAAAATGTAGGGCACCAAGGCCAAAACCAATGGTTATTTAAATTATTTTTTCAGTCATTTTTCCAGAACAGAAAAAATAGAAATATATACAGATCTGGCACTAAATTTATTTTATAATTTTCTTCTTTATTCCTTCTTTTACTGGTTACTAAATTTATTTGCCTTGCCTAGGCCATGTCTACATTACCTCGTATTTGATGGTTCGGCACTTCGTTTGCACCTATTGTCCACACACTACCTCTATTGTTCTGAGCATCAAGCCGTTTGTCACGATACGATAGTATTGCGATATTGCAATATGCTAGTATTGCGATATATTGAGTATTGCGATATTGCAATATATTATGATTTATTACCTTTTTTCAACTGCAAATTATGTCCCCAAAGGAAAATGGCTTTTTGAAGATCTGTTTTATCTAATTAAATAAAGTTTCCAGTCTGTCCATCTCACTTCAATCATTTGTATTGCAGCAAAATTTGATTATCAAGCAGACAGACTGACCACAGTGTCATAAAAACCTGCCAGAAATGTTGCATACACTTGAGATTTTGTATAATAAAATATCACAATATTTGACATTCGATACAATATATCAAAGACTTGGTCTATGCATTACCCTCACATCTCAAAGACACTACATAGTTTCTGATTAAGTTGACAGAGTGTCGTGTGTCATGATCTTCTTTGTACTATGGATGTTGCTAGTTTATATCCCAGCATACCCCATAAAGATGGCTTGGAAGCCACGCATTATTTTTGGAATCAAAGAACTGAATCACATCCCTCCTCTGAGTTTCTGTTATCTTTAACAAATTAAGTTTTGACTAAGAATTATTTTAAGTTTCAGGATCAATACTACCTTCAACATCGGGACTCAGCTATGGGCTCACCGGTGGCTCCAAATTATGCAAATTCTGTTTATGGGATAATTTGAATTCAATTTTATTTATAATGATAATCCCTATTCTAAGTTTATTAAAGGGATAGTTCTGTTTGTTTGAAGTTGGGTCCTATGAGGTACTCTCATACAGTCAGTGCACTGGGTAAAGCACTCTCGATGCATCCGAGATAGGAGAACTGCACTCCAGCTGCAGCATGCATCCAGAGTGCTGTACCCAGTGCACTGACTGTATGAGAGTACCTCATAGGTACGGCAACTATTTTAGGGCATCCTCGTCCGTCAGAGTATAGGCTATCGTTCCTCAGTCTAAAGCGTTGTCAGTTGTCATGTCTCCTATAGTAAATCATCGAGTGTGCTCTGAAACACCTTCAGTCCTCACACGAAAACGCTGTCATTCCTCCTGCCTCACTTATCACTCAAACTAGCTGTCAGGCATCACTCCTCACGTCTCACACAAAAACGTTATCGATCCTCCTGCAGACTAGCTGTCAGGCATCACTCAAACTAGCTGTCAGTCATCACATGAAAACGCTGTCATTCTTTGTTTTTGGTTGTTCTTCCGTGTGATGGGGAAACCGCAATAATGCCTCTGTGAAATGAGCAACAATTTCTTACAACTTCACTTTCGGTTGAGTGATTTTGCCTTCAAAATAAAAGCCTGTTTTCTTTTATTTACAATAGATTAAAGTAGTAATCCATGAGACCCAACAGATTAATTAATTATGTTGGGTCTCATGGATTACTACTTTAATCTATTGTAAAAAAAACAACACGCTTTTATTTTGAAGGCAAAATCACTCAACCGAAAGTGAAGTTGTAAGAAATTGTTGCTCATTTCACAGAGGCATTCTACACGGAAGAACAACCAAAAACAACGAATGACAGCGTTTTCATGTGATGACTGACAGCTAGTTTGAGTGATGCCTGACAGCTAGTCTGCAGGAGGATCGACAACGTTTTTGTGTGAGACGTGAGGAGTGATGCCTGACAGCTAGTTTGAGTGATAAGTGAGGCAGGAGGAATGACAGCGTTTTCGTGTGAGGACTGAAGGTGTTTCAGAGCACACTCGACGGTTTACTATAGGAGACATGACAACTGACAACGCTTTAGACTGAGGAACGATAGCCTATACTCTGACGGACGAGGATGCCCTAAAATGGTTGCAATACATAGGACCCAACTTCAAACAAACAGAACTATCCCTTTAAAAGCTATTGGAGATACATAGACAATCTATTTTTTATTTGGAGTGGTAATGCTGAAGAAATAAAACTATTTCATGCTTTTTTTAACTCAAGAAAGGAATCAATTAAGTTTACATTATGTTATGATTTGGAACAGATTTCTTTCTTGGATGTTTTGGATGAAGAAACATGGATCCTCTGTACACATACTGAGGTTTACAGAAAGGAAACCGATATAAATACTTTTTTACAATTCAAAAGTTTTCATTCTCCAGCATTAAAGAGAAGTCTACCATAAGTCAATTATTGAGGATTAAACGTATTTGTGATTCTTTTGAGTTATATGCTAAAAATCTTGGTGTTAATTTTAAGTCGAGGGGATATGGGGATGATTTACTGGAGAACCATCTCAACAGAGTACGACAAGTGCAGCAGTATGATTTACTTAAATCTAATTCCAGAGACACCTCTTCTCAGGGCCTAGCATTTGTGTCCACCTATAGTCCTATAGCCTATCTAAGTCAGTCAAAGAAGTATTGAGTAGATATTGGCACATACTGGAAAGTGACTTTCACATCTAATGCTTTTCAAACTTCACCCAGATACTTTTATAAGAGGTCCTCCAATTTAAGAGATATTTTAGTAAAGTCAGATCTGCCCAAGAGACCCACTCACTTTCTTTGTTTCTCGTTCTATTCCTTCTGGTAATTTTCCTTGCTATAATTGGGACATTGTTATGCCATGCTCAAAGGTAATCATTTCACGCATCCGAGTTCTGGTGTGAACATTAAGGTCAGAGGCAGAATCACATGTAACACTAGATATGTTGTTTACCTGTTGAAATGCCCATGTAATTTATACTATGTAGGCAAAACAAAACGCTAGTTAAAAACCAGAATCTGAACACAAATGCTCTATACGCAATCAGGATGAGAAATCATCAGTTGCGAGACATTTTAATAGTTGAATGCTTGTGAAACTAGCGTTTGCATGGATAAACTTTGGGGGATTTTTGCAACATCATGTTTGAACTCGACGAACGGCAACTTACCTCTGGTCTCCAAATGAAAACAAGTCGTGGTAATCAGAGCCAGCCTTCTTTGTGATAAGATTGTCTGGAACAATCAGACTGATTGCATGTCTTCCTCAAAATGTCCGTAGGCTATTATTAAATTATTATTATTATATTATTAATATTTTATTCCTGACAGGACAGGTGTTTATTATTCATAATTCTCTGAAGTCTTTGTGATAGTAATAGCAGAAGTTGCGAGGGTCTTTGATCTTATATCTCCAAATTACCCGATAGCCTAAGTAAATAAATAAATAACTTTCTCTCTCTCTCCTCGCACGGCGCACACCCGATGTAGACTACAATGTAGGTCTAACAGAACGCATTCTTATAATCATAAAATCTTGGGGAATTATCTTTTCTATTCCGAGAGGCTATTGGCCTATCGGAGTGTCTCCTGGCCAATCCAGGAGGCTTGGCAATACTATTTGGACCGTTTCATTGTGGCTGTGTGAACACAAACGAACCCACGCACAAATGCAACAATTGTATCAATTAAGTAGCCAAATTGAACACAAAGCAAGCAACCTAGAGGTGTGAATACACCCTTAATTCTGAAAGTCTAAGTGACAAGTTAAAAACTAAACACTCTACTGTCACCGATAATTTGTCAATTTTGTTTTATTATCTATTTCCAGAAGCCTGCAACAGGGCTTATGAAAACCTGAAGAGCCAGGCAAAGCTGCAGGAGGGAACAACCAAGGAGGCCGTTATGCGGAGAAAGCTCCTTACAAGCCGGCGTGATAGGGTGAGTATATCTTCCCGTGGAAGCCACAAATCTATATTGAATCTCAATTCAATGCATTGCCACATGGTTATCAATTAAAATGCCTAATTCCACGAATGTAGTTTTGGTAAGCCAAACCTATTTACACACTTTATTTTGGCGCTGTAGCAGGACTGGAGAGAGCCACTAATGTTAACATAATTTAACCTGGTTACATGATGGCTAGTTAACTGCACGGATCAGTTTTGCATTTCCAAATATGTCCAAACAAACTGGCAATAAGCCAGTAGCGAGCACACTCACCGGTGTTTTTAAAGTTTCGGTGCACGGCACAGGAGATACTTGGTAGGAGAAGGAGAGCCAGCACACAAAAATGTCCTTTTGTTGGGTTTATTCCAGCTTAACACCAGGTACAGCACACGGACGTTTCAGCCTAACAGCCTTCTTCAGCGTGTTGCTGTGTCAGGTGGAAATGACGTTTAAATACACTGAGACCGGAAGTCCATTAAATAAACGAAATATCAAAATTCAGTTACAGTATATAAAGAATTCAAGAACCAAGCAATACACAACACGCACGTTCCATTATCAAAGAAAATGTCTACATACAACAATGTATGCATATATAAATAACAATAGTCTGGTCAGCCCCACTGTGTGGGAGAGCAGAACCAGGCCTTTATATATGCATTTATATATGAATTTTGATATTTCGTTTATTGAATGGACTTCCGGTCTCAGTGTATTTAAACGTCATTTCCGCCTGACACAGCAACACGCTGAAGAAGGCCGTTAGGCTTAAACGTCCGTGTGCTGTACCTGGTGTTAAGCTGGAATAAACCCAACAAAAGGACATTTTTGTGTGCTGGCTCTCCTTCTCCTACCTTGCATTTCCAAATAGCCTCAGTACCTAATGCTGCACTATGCAGTCAGTGTGTGCAGAATAGGGATGGCAGGATAAACCAACTGGAGATTGGAGAAGTTTAACACCATTAATTCAATTTAAATTTCATTGGAATTTAGTCTATACATTGTGTTTGACTCTGTGTGAAGCCAATTTAGGCGCTGATATGACAGTCCCATTACAGTCATAATATATATATTTTTTCTGTCTCTATCAAGCAAAAAGAGCGCAGTAAAATGTACAGGTATTAAAGGTCCCAATTCGTGCAGCTGTAACCTCTTAAAAACGTGTGTCTCTGGTCCATAAAACATGATTCTGGATTAATCTGTCGAAAATATAGCAAACCCGTTTGTTGTGACGGAGTTCTCACTTCCTCATCTGGTCGCTTCCCAAGAACGGCCTGTTTCTATAATATATTCAGAACTAACAGTTCCCATTGGCCGCTGAGGGAGAGCCCGCCCCAGGCTCCCAGCGGCCAATCAGATTAGCGTCTGTGGACCAGCACGCTAGGTTGCGAGTTATCGTTAACTAAACGGTACTACGCTAAAGAGGACATCTCAAAATGCCTAGACTTACCGAATGCACCTCTGCAGTTGCTGGATCACGTACAGTTGGCGTCGCTCCAGCTAGAAGTGTTAATTTTGTGGCTATAGACTAAATGGTGCAGGTAGCTTGTGTGAGAGGGACCCGAGTATGCAGGAGGAAGCTAGTGACGTCGATATTCTCTCCAGATTCCTCTCTGGGCAAACGACGCGTTTGGGGGTGTGGCTTGGAGGAGACTGCAGGGGGACGCTGGATAGGGACAAATCCAACTGTGGCAGTTCTGAACGTGTGACCACTCATTACAGGGAGGGCTGACAGCAGTATATATGCATTTACAAGTAAAAACAGCTTTTGCACGGAATGGGACCTTTAAAATGGTACTAGTGCCGACTTACCAGACTATAATTTGTGCTGGATGGAAAGAAATGCTCCTTTAGATTTGGTAGATTTGCCATTGCAAAGCCAGCATAAAAACATAATTTGACCACTGCTGCAGCTCACAGTTTTTTCTCTCTCTTTATAGCTCTTTAAGAAGAGGGTGAAAGTTGGGGAGAAGGTGCTGAGCCAAGAGGACTTGAGATACTTGAAAGGGGCTGACGGAAATGTGATGAGTGATGAGGAAAGCGATGAGGAGAAGTCACGGTACATATTTTCCTCACCAAAATGGCGCTCACCACGTCTGACCACGATCGTTACCTCCTGCCAGAAGGTCCTTGATGAGAACAGGAGGAAGGGAGTGGAGCCACGCTCCACTCATCACCGTCTCCCCTCTGGACAAGATTCTAACAGAGGACCTCCTGCTGCATCCAGGAGTCAGCCATACCTGGCAGAGGAAGAGGGTGCTCTAGCTGAAAGCTCCAGCTGAAAAATCAACACAGTCTCAAGGAAAATGGTAAAATAGCAGTGTTGGTCCACAGCTAGAAATTTTAGAATTTTGCCTCCAAAATTGTAAAATGGTAACTTGTTTTCAATGGCAGTTCATACGGGGGTGGGAGGTTTTTGAGGGGTGGGCGAGGTTAGGTTATGGTCTGGGAAGAGGTTAGGTTTAGGGCTAGGGTCTGGTTGAGGTTAGAGGGGTAACTGAGGTCGGAAGTTAGAGTGGTCGGAAGGTGGAGGTCAGAGACCTTGAAGGGATCTCCCACCTACCCAAAACAAAACTGACCAAAACAAAACGTTAGAATTTCGCCTCCCAAATTGTAAAGTGGTAGCTTTTTTGAATGGGAGTTTATACAGGGGTGGGAGGTTTTTGAGGGGTGGGAGAGTTTAGGGTTAGGGTCTGGGGAGAGGTTAGGGTTATAGTCTGGGAGAGGTTAGAGCAGTCAGAGGTTAGAGGATTCCCTTTGGGAGTCGGAAGGGGGGTCTCAAAACCGAACCCAAAAAGTTACTATTTTACAATTTGGGAGCCGAAATTGTAAAATAGCAACTTCTTTAGGCTGTGGACCAACGTTGCTATTTTACATTTTCTTTTAGACTGGGTTGGAAAACTAAGAGCTTGTTTGTTTGACTGTTGAGGATGTTTTGTTTTTGGAACTTTTTTATTTTATTTGTTATTGTTGGATATGTTTTTGTCCAGCATTCCTTGTTGTTCATGTATCGTATGTAGATATGTTAAAAATATTATTTTTCATTTGCAAGATCTCACAAACAGCACAGTTGAGAAGTGTTCTTCACACATTCTAACCTCTCTTTTTTTAATAGTTAATCTCAGTGATCCGATTTGTAAACCCTCACATAGTGTAAATTTCAGCCATCTAATATGCTCCCAGACCTCCACACATCAAGTAGCAGGAAGCACTAGCTTCTCACAGAGAAGATGAGAGGGTGACCCACCCCGGTGCGCTCTCTGTGCAAAAAGGCAGTTTTCACGGCTTTGTGGTGAGAGACGCACGGTGTCAGTGAAAACAACCCACATTCATGTGTCGATAACTAAAGAACGGAAGCACGGAGAAACAAACTGTTTTTTTTTTCATGGAAGTAGAGGCTTTGTTCTGTCTTTTGGGATATTTGGTGTTCTAATAGTCATAGAAGAAAATATTCTGTGGGTCATGGAAATCACTGAAAATGCTCACAAACCCTGGCGGTGACTTTATTTTGAACTCTGACTGTTTTTGTATGTTTCATAACTGCCACGTTGAATTGAATTTGATGTTCAAATTGCGTTAATAAAATAATTATATTTGAAGATTCATAGATTATGTATTTTTCAATGAGTAGAAGGTGTACTTGAAAAGATTTGGGGCATTTTGTTGAAAAAAATATATATCAGACACAATTTAAAGAGTATTTTTCTAATAATAATCTGTCAAGTCTTGTAACTGACAACACATACATCTGAATAGATATTAGATAACAGTTATATCTCTATACAAGATATTCTGTCCTATTGTGACTGCCAAAACAATATATTGACTAAATTTTAAAGTGCTCCCAGTCCGGAAGTTGATACTCCGAAGATGAGTTATAACCAGCGAGTATTTACAGTAATTTTGATCAGATTTGAATCATATCCTAGAATATCCAAGACATGTGGCTATTACTCTAACCATATCTAAAAGTTTTCTGCTATGGATACTACATGTATATCAAGTTTCCTGCTATGGATATGACATGTATATTGCTTACTGGATTCTAATATACACAGGGCGAGGCATTTCGGTAGTATCATGTGATATACTGTGGTGTATACATTAGTGTTTGGCTTTCAAAATATGGCATCAGTCATATCTGGAAAATATTTGGACTCCATATTCTGGTAGTGTCAAAGTGGTCAGATTCCGGATTTAAGATATGCTCCGGACATGAGTCAGAAGCTGTGAGTATCGACACTTAATTTGATCAGATTTGAATCATATCTTTGAATGTCTGAGTAAGGATATTAATAGTATCTCAACGTTTCCTGCTACGGATATGACACATACATTGCTTCCCGGAATTTAACACACACAGGACGAGGCATTTCGGTAGTATCATGTGATATGCTGTCACCAGACATGTGGGGCTCTATTCTCCCACAGGCCATCGGCGCTATTACGGGCCTTAACCGCAAAAAAACGTGCCTTGCGCCTGTTTCGGCAAGATAGCAATAGGCTTTAGGCTGCCAAATGCGCTTTAGGCCGAATGGGCGTGGCGCAGTCCCAAAGTGGGCGTGTCGGCGCTAAATACCAGCCTAGTCATATCTTGGGAGCTGGCCTACATTTAGCGCTTTGCGCTTTTCAAAAGCAGGCCTATTCTTTGCCTTCACTGCTTCTTCTCTGTCACCCTTCTCTCTCTCTCTCTCTGAGTTCCCAGCATGCATTGTGTTTCTTCATTTCGCTACTAAATAGCCACCAAATGAGCCAAAATAGATATAAAAGGTAGTTCTAAATTAATGTGTAATGGTAACACAGCCTGCCATTGTCAACATTTCAATATTGGACCAAATAAAACCTCGAAATGAAAACACCACCCTATGTGAAACATATATGTCCTCCTGGGCATATATATACCCCTTGTCGAGTTAACGTGATTTAGAGAAGTAACAGCGGAACGCGCTTCGGAACGCGCTTCTAATGGCATCTGCTATACTGTGATGTCGGTCCAATAACTTGGCCCTATTTCACATTTAGTTTTACAATAAAAACACATTTATGCAATGACTTGACATAATGTAGGGTATATTTATGTGCATCATCCTTCCTGCAGCAGGCGAGAGAAAATGATATCTTTCTGGACAAACTTTCACCAATCTAATAGGCTATATTTTTCTAGCTGATGCATAGAACATTATTTTCACTTTGATCTTGCTATAGTGTAGCGTATTTACATGCTTGCAGTATTGAAACTGCAGTTAGATTGGTTTGAGAAGCATAATAATATGGAATAATAGCCTATAATGCAGACAGACAGGCTGGATGAAGGGAGGGGGGGGGGGGGCAGAGCGTTTGGCTTTCGTCTGGTTTTGCGGGATCACTGGAATTGGAGCTAAAAAGGCAAGCGTGCGATTCGTTTATTGCACTTATCCAATGAGCATGACGGTGCATAATTTTACGCCTAAAAGGCGTGGTTGTAATGCTTTGGGCTGCATCTAGCGCCAGCACGACGATATCAAGTGCGCCTTTCCACGCCCACTGCTTTGATCTGCGCCTGCCGCTCGGCCTAGAAACTGCGCCGATGCAACGATAGGGGCCGTGGTGTGTTTTGGCTTTCAAAATATGGCATCAGTCATATCTGGAAAAAATTTGGACTCCATATTCTCTTGGCGTCAAAGTGGTCAGATTCTGGATTTAAGATATGCTCCGGACATGAGTCATAAACTGTGAATATCAACAATCAATTTGATCAAATTTGAATCATATCTTTGAATTTCCGATATAAGGATATTAATAGTATCTCAAAGTTTCCTGCTACGGATATGAGACGTATTGCTTCCCAGATTTTAGCACACACAGGACGAGGCATTTCGGTAGTATCCTGCCATATGCTGTCACCAGACATGTGGTGTGTTTGGCTTTCAAAATATGGCATCAGTCATATCTAGAAAAAATGTGGACTCCATATTCTGATGGTGTCAAAATGATCCCAATCCGGACTTAAGATATGCTCCGGACATGAGTCATAAACCATGAGTATCGACAGTCAATTTGATCAGATTTGCATCATATCTTTGAATGTCCGACATAAGGATATTAATACTATCTCAAAGTTTCCTGCTACAGATATGACACGTATATTGCTTCCCGGATTTTAACACACACAGGACGAGGCATTTCGGTAGTATCATGTGATATGCTGTCACCAGACATGTGGTGTGTTTGGCTTTCAAAATATGGCATCAGTCATATCTAGAAAACATTTGGACTCCATATTCTGATGGTGTCAAAATGATCCCAATCCGGACTTAAGATATGCTCCGGACATGAGTCAGAAACCGTGAGTATCGACAGTCAATTTGATCAGATTTGCATCATATCTTTGAATGTCCGACATAAGGATATTAATACTATCTCAAAGTTTCCTGCTACGGATATGACACGTATATTGCTTCCCGGATTTGAACACACACAGGGCGAGGCATTTCGGTAGTATCCTGCCATATGCTGTCACCAGACATGTGATGTGGTTGGCTTTCAAAATATGACAGCAGTCATATCGGGAAAATATCTAAACTCCATATTCTGATGGTATCAAGTGGTCCCATTCGGAGTTAAGATATGCTCCAGATATGAAATTGTAAAATGTTGTGGTCGGAGAGTATCCAACCCAGATTTCCTCATATATGGGTCATAATTTGACATATTATTCTTTATTATTCTTTATTTAGGTAAGCCCCTTGAGAAAAAATCTCATTTTCGAGGGGGTCCTCATAGAACAACATAAAAGAACACAAAACAGAAAATGCGCAACTCACACACACACATGCACACAGCTTGTCATCTCCCCATCACCCACGTCTCCAACCCAACCATAATGTTTACAAAAAAATATATACATAGCCTATATACATAGTATGTAGTAGTGTAGTAATACATGGTACATGTATATACAAAGTTTCTTGTAACGCATGACATAGCCACAGAAAAAAGAGAAAATTATGAAATAATATTAAAAACAGGAACAGGGAGTTTTCAGAGAAGAAAGTAAAGATGACTTAAAGGAATGAAGAGAAGTGATAGACCTGAGAGGGGAGGGAAGGAGATTCCAATCAGAAGGGGCCTTGTGAGCAAATGATCTGCGACCCATTTCTCTAAGAATTCTGGGCACACTGAAGCAGGGGTTTTGGTGGTGTCTAAGTGGATATGGAGAGTTACAGGGGACCAAATAAACTTTTAAATACTGGGGGTAATTAAAGTAAATACATTTGAAAATAAATTGTAACCAGTGAAATTTCCGTCTGTTTTTGAGCGATAACAAGTCAAGTTGATCATACATATGACAGTGGTGTGTTAAAAAAGGACATCTAAGAACAAAACGACAGAGGGAATTAAACAGAACATTTAGGGGCCTAAGATATGTTTCAGTGGTGTTCTGGTAGACAATGTCAACATAATCAATAATTGGTAAAACAAGCTGTAAAATTAATCTTTTCCTTATTACAAAAGAAAAACAATTAATAGAACGATAAAGAAACCCAATATCTGGCAAGACTAACTCCGGATTCTGGGGTATTTCGCGCAGTGATACAGGTTTACATAAAGCAATCTTATTTAACCATTCGACTTCCGGTGTAATGCCTTGTCACTAATGTATACAAGGTGACCATTAAGAGACAGTTTCTGGGTTGATTTGTCTTACTGCCTGGTTGTGTGCCAGGGTGAGACCTAGCTAACTGAAACTACGATATGGAGACTCTTTGAGAGTTGAGTTTGTGTGTGTGCGTGTGCGTGTCCATTTGCTATCTGTGCACCCAGGCAGGCAGTGTGTGTCATAATATCCTGAGGATGATGTAAAGCAGATAGAGGAAGGAGAAGAGGCCCCAAAGTGTCACAACTCATTTACCACACAATCTCCTTTCTTTGTTACTTCTTCTCATCCACCCTTCCGCTTTTTAATTTCATGACTTCTGCTTGAAACTCTCCCTCGTCCATTCATACTTGCCTTTGCTATCACCCTCTCCTTCCTACTTCCTCTCATCTTTTTCTTTTGCACCACATGTTTCAAAAATGTATAAAACATGGATAATTTACAGCAGGGCGATGTGGGAATTTAGGACTTTAATCATGAGAGAGATAACGAGGAAAAGAGTGGAAGAGAGTTACAACGTATGGAGACAATATAGGTGGGTTTTTACCCTCATCTAGACTTGGACAACTATTTTGAATAGCATATCACTGGTGTAAAGGGATCAGTTCATCCCAGGCAAGAGTCCCACAGTGGCCCTGTGAAAAGGCTCTGGGTTATGGGCCCCCTGAGCTCTTGGGCCCCTGTGCCTGGGCCCGGTAGGCCCGCTTGGTAATACATCCCTGCACCTGACAGAACATTTCCTCACAGATCTCATGCTCCAGTGTGAAGCACAGATCCTTAGAAAGAGCCCAACACATCCAGCAGGTAGAACCATACTGGTCAGTTTTGTCATCCAGTGTGAGACTCGTCATATCTCACCGCCTGTATCTGGCAATTTGTTTCTGGTTTGTGTTGCACTATTATCGTTGGCCCATAGAAAGATGGTTTTAATATGGTTTTAGTTGATTTTATTTTTGTGGTTACATAGTGAGACAACTCACATCACATTGATTTACTATGATGCCTGGGTTTTCATTTTTTTTTTTTTTTTTTATTATTATTATTTTTAGCACAGACAGTTTCCGCATCCCCCGGATCTGGAAGAGTTTAAGGAGGTTAATGAGATCACCTCCATTAATAACTCTCTTAATTAATTTTAAGGGGATTCACCATTAATTAACGGGCAAATTAATCTGAACTAGATGGTCTACATTTCCTAACGAAAATGTAATTGTGCTTGCTGTCCCCGCCATGCACCGCCTGGCTTACAAGGTCCCTGCCCATGCAATTAGGGGGACTAATGCTGCCTTCCAGACACCTGGGACGTGGGTGTTTCCCAGTGGAAAAGTCCCAGTCCCCACCTTCAACACAATATTTCTCCTATAGGCTCAGAGTACATCTGTCCACACCTGTGCCAAGTTTGGTTAGCATCGGACAATCTTTGTGAAATAGGCCCCACCCACAGAAGATTGGAAGTGGATTATATCGCAACGGTGCGTTTTTTTTCCAAAACTTCCAAATCAGTGTTGTGCAGGACAGTCCCCACATGATGTGTGCTTTGGTTTGGTGAAGATTTGACCAAATTTCAAGGAGGAATCGCAAAAAAACAGTTTTGGACAAAATGCAAAATGGCGGGAAATGTAGATATACGAAAATGGGCGTGGCCTAGATGAGTAGATGCGGAAGGACCCAAGCAATCCAGGGGAAAAAAAAGTTTGATGATAGACCCTACGGTTCAAAAGTTATGAACCAAAACATAAAGAGGGCTGTTATAGCACCACCATCTTGTCAATTGGTGCAATTATTTCGTGGATAGTAAAAGACCCCTCTGTGAACCTCCCTAACAAGTTTCATAGCTGTACCTCATATGGTTTCTGAGATACAGCTAATTTAAAGTCCCTGGAAACCAAAATCCACAAAAACGTTCTAACTATGTTATTTAGGGTCTTGTGTTAGTAACTGTCTGCCTCAGAAATTATTATACATTACTTTCAACCCAAAGCCTTAAAATCGACACTTTTCTACAAGATTCTACAAAGTACTTCCTCATTGAAGAGAGCAGTGCGTGAGGTGCTAAAATGCAGGAGCTTATGACGTCATAAGCTCTATATAACCTTTGTACACGCGCGCAACTCGCCCTACTGTGTGTGTGTGTGTGTGTGTGTGTGAGTAACTTTGCGTCACCAGGCTGTGTCGAGCGCTATGCTGTTCTCTCTCTCTCTCTCTCTCTCTCTCTCTCTCTCTCTCTCTCTCACTAGTCCCGAGAGAGAGAGAGGAGAGAGAGAGAGAGAGAGAGAGAGAGAGAGAGAGCACAGAGTGGGAGACAGACACGCTGTGGGGGCAAAGAACAGACAGAGATCTCTTCCTCTCAGAGCCGCGGAGCAACGCGCGAACACACACACACACACACACACACACACACACACACACACACGCGGTGTGTGCACAGTGCACACACCGACACTCATCTCTCTTTCTTTCTTTCTCCGTTTCCCTCCCCCCCTCTCTCTCGCGCTCTCCGAGAGACAGAAATTTCCCTGCTGTAGACTGGACACGCCCACACAGTCCGCGGGAGAAAGTACACTCTAAAAAATAATGAAATCTCATGAGTTTTGCCATGGCTGTCAAACCTAAATTTATATACTTTGCGACGTTCATCATCGTTCAAATTCGGCTGGTGGCTTATTAACATAGGATCCTGTGATGTGATGAACTCAAAATGCTAAATAATAAAGAAATATTTCTGGTTTCCAGGGACTTTAATGTTTTTTTTTGTCTATATGATTCTCTGTACCCAGAATGCAACACTCCTGCTCAGAGTTACTGTTAAGCTATATTTATCTGGTGAAATCACACTAGATTCCTGCTTCCAGTACACTTTTTGCATGTGTTTTTTAACAGAGAAGAGCTGCAGCTGCTCAAAAGATAATATGTAAAATGTATGAGAGTGAGACCATGAGCGATATAACACTTGTAATACATGTATAGGTATGTCTGTTGTCTGTAGAATAGCGTGCGTGCGTGTCATACAAGAAGGAAGGCTGGCCATAATGAGAATGAATCTGCACTTCCTGCCGCCCTTCAAAATAAAACCATTTAGAAGGGACAGGCACTGAATGCTGCTATAGCGCCCCCTAAAGGCTAAATGACAAAATACTTCTGATATAGGCTCAGAGTACATCCCTCCACACCTGTAGCAAGTTTGGTTAGCATCGGACGATTTTTGTGAAATAGGCCCCACCCACAGAAGATTGGAAGTGGATTATATCGCAATGGTGTGTTTTTTTTTTTTACTTCCAAATCAGTGTTGTGCAGGACACTCCCAACATGATGTGTGCGTTGGTTTGGTGAAGATTGGACAACATTTCAAGGAGAAATGGCAAAAAAACTGTTTTGGACAAAATGCAAAATGGCGGAAAATCTAGTCAGACGGAAATGGGCGTGGCCTAGTTGAGTAGATGCGGGAGGACCCAAGGAATCCAGGGAAAAAAGAATTTTGATGATAAACCCTACGGTTCAAAAGTTATCGAGCAAAAGGTAAGGAGGGCTGTTATAGCGCCACCATATGGTCAATTGGTGCAATTTTTTCGGGGATAGTAAAAGACCCCTCCGTGCACCTCCCTACCAAGTTTGGTAGCTGTAGTCGTTATGGTTTCTGAATTACAGCTAATTTACTGCAAGATTTTGCAAGATTTTTCCAAACCCCATGCAAGTCAATGGGGAAAAAAATGGCGCTTAATGGCGAATTGCGGCCACACTGCTTTCACAAACCCTTAGCAAAGTCATAGCATACATGTCCTCAATGAGGCGGTCATTTTGAGGTCTGGCATGTCTATGTGGCGCAAAAATTGAGGGAGTTATTACGCGACAAACTTTTTGGCAGATATAAGAAAAATAATAATAATAAGTATGTGGGATTTCAAGATTGTGCCTTGCTTGTCAGCAAGCACAATAATTAATATAAATTAATGAAATTGTAAGGTTATTTTAACCTCATTAGCCCAGGCTGCTTTGGGGGTGTTCTCTTGCCTAGACAAACATATACCCCAAATAAATCAGGGTGGCTTCTCAACCATCAGGCCTATGTCTGGTCTTGTTTGAAATGTGAGAATCTATGGAATATCAATCACGTGCAAGTAAACCTGCATCTATTACTATTCCAGAGTAAATGGAGATGCAATAAAGTGAAAACAATATTTTCAACCTTGCCTAGTGAATAATCTAATTTTAAAAGGCAATATATATCAAGATGCCACAAATAATAATGCTGCTATTGCCATACTCCTTGACTACAACTGTAACTGTAAATTTGATCAAAATACACTAAAACGCACCATTTATGAGACAATTCTATGAAATATAACAGTTAGAGTTTGACTTTTTACTGGGAATTTAACTTCTAAACACTACTTATTTAGATATACATGTTACAAATGACATAACTCTTCCAAAAGCATTGAAATAGTTATAAAAGCAATGAATATGGCTCTGTATTCAATATTTTCTATTCTGCAACATGCTTTTCAGGCAACTTCATGTCAGCCTATGGCCTATATACTTCAGTATCACGCCACATATCTGTCTCTTCTACAGCTGAACCGTTTGGGTTTGACCAAGTAAAACTATTTTTATAAGCATTTTACGAAATGTAGATGGAAAAATGAATGGCGGATGAAGCCCCTGGTTTGTATGCTTAACCTGGAAGTGGGTGTGACTTTGGCAGCCGAGGAGTAATCAGTGCTCGTTGACTACACCTGTGCAGGTCTCAGCTGTAGCCTACATAAGCTGGCTGTGACTACACTCTGTCTCTGACCCTCTCTCAACCGCTGAAACAGGTAGGCCTAGTTCCTCTCTCAACCACTCAAACAGGTAGGCCTAGTCCACTTTGGTGGTTTACACCAGACTACACCATACTTGTTTTCAGTCAAGCCATGCACCAGTGATTATACTGCTTAACACATGTGACTTACCCCTTGTTTCTTCCTCCCCAGAGTGTGTGTTCCAAAAAGTCACTTCAGTAGTGTAAGTCCTTTCACCTGTTTATATTTTCAGGAATGTTCTATATCTTTGCCTTTGTGGAAAGAATGGCCGCGCATGTGTTTGTCTGGCTAGCACTATTGAGTTTGTGCTTGTGTGAACAACAACATAATTGTCTTCATTTGTTTGTCATGCCTTGTGGTGATTACCGTTTAATTTACAAACCTTCATGTTTGACTGAATCACTGCCCAATGCTCATAATGCTAAGATAATTGTTTTAATATGGTCTATTAAGACTAGACTCTTTGTCTAGTCTAATCTTTGCTCACAGAGGCAGAGCCGGTCCTGTCTGGATAACTTTCAGCTGGAGAAGCAGCAAACTATGTGAGTGACGTTATGACTGACATGAATAAAAATGTCTAGTATCCTGCTCTACTGAACACTTCACATAGGCACATATCGTCAATTAAAAATCCTTTACTAACCATTTTGTTCACAATGAAGACGACAGCTTAATAATTCAGAGTGCCAAAGTCACGCCTTCTTCCGTATTCAGCATATGCACAGCGATTTCAAATGCTTAGTTTTACTTGGTCAAATGAACTGATTCAGCTACAGTGTGTATTTAGAATGGAATCAGGAGAAACATAACATTTCACTTGGACCAAAATGGAAGTCTTGTAGGCTTAACTTTTTAAATTTTGGTCCGAGTGCATCTCATGACTTTAAAGATGTCTGCATTGCTTGGGACTCAGTACAACGCTTGTCTATGGGTAAAATGAAATCTCTGTGCATATGCTGAATGTGGAAGGTGTGACTTTGGCAGTCTACTCAAGTCATCATGAAATAATGACTTGACTTCATTCTGCCTGGACAGGATGTCCCGGAGGACCATGTGGAGGAACGCTGCTAGCGAGGCACTGAGAAGGCATCAAGACGAAGCCCAAGTCTTGAATGCCTTCATCGTTCGACACTATGGCCCCACAGCGTTCCTCCTGAAAGACCAGGCACAGGACAGGACCTTCAGGGTAATTACTCTGCATTTCATGCTGCATTGAGTACCACAGGAAGAGTCCTAAGACCTGCGTGAGACCAGGATGTTGGCAATACCGGTTCCCTAATCTCAAAAGTCATGGCTTCAGGTTAAATGGCTGAAAAAGCTCTGGTTAACAAGCTTCTGAAACTGAACCTTGTATTGATCAAGATAATCTTCACAAATTAACACCACTTTTTGGAAGAGTGAATGATTTTTACAAATGTCAGAAAACTCACCATAGCTCATATCGGTAGTGCCGTTTTGTGAAGGTCCTCTTGCTGAACACAAGGTTGGCCGTTTTCATAAACTTTTTGTTAAGCACAAGACCATATAGGTATTTAACCAAAATACCATACAAAAAATCTTGATTTTTGGAGATGAGGTTTTGTTGCTTTGAGTCTACTTTTTCAACAGGTCGTATAAAATACCTGTATTGATGCATTTTCTTAACAGGTGTCTTTGGGCGACCCGCACATCTGTACCTGTCCTGTGTTCCTCCGGGAGCTTGAGCCATGCAAGCACATCTGCTGGTATGACACAATATGATGATATTGAAGTATGTTTTTAGCAAACCAACCAATCTCATTCTTCACACACTTGGTTGGAAGTGTACAGTTTCATGGGGTTAAGTAGAGAACCACCTGTGATATTTGCCTGAAGATCTAATGGCTTTAGGTTGTTAAGATGGCAGTTGCTAGTCTAAACGCCTCGCAATCTATTTCAATCAAATTAGCCCAACGCTAGAAAGGCTTTCTAACTCTTTTCCATTTCATTACAGGGTTTTGATGCGGGAACTCCAACTCCCGATCAACGACCGCTGTAAGTTGAATATATGAATTGTAGACTTTTTTCCATTTTAAATCCAGTAATCGTGTCATGATGATCCCAATTTCCCCTCGGATCAATAAGTTTTCTGATTTTCTGAAATAGTTTTGTAAAGTAGATTTTTAAGAGTCCAGAGCATTGGCACTTCCTGTTCCTATGTGTAAAAGTCATGGGGCTTTGGGTTAATTGCTTGAAATATGTCTGGTTAATTAAAGGAACAGTCACAGATTTTCAACCAGCTTTGTATCACTACAAACTATGTACTAAAACCTGTTTGGCAGGCGTTCATTTACTTGACTATTTTGAGATTAGAGTTATGGATAACTCTGATAAACTAAATAACTGCAAACTAATGACTGCAAAACTTAGTTGTCTCATACTACAGAGCTTGACGTGTAAGCCAACCCAGAGCTATATCTACTCCAAACAATTGCGCTAACAACCAGCGCTGGTCATTTTCAAAGAACTGACATAAATATTGAGATTGCTTTAAAATGATTATGCTCTATAGACTGCTTCCAGAGGGGGCTTTGTGGAAGCCAAATATCGGCGATTCTTCGGAGACGCGGCCCCGGCAACGCGGCCCTGGCAGGTCGCGTTGCGCCCTTGCGTGTGGCGGCTGCGGCGCAGCGAGGCCCGGGCGCTGCCCCGACATCGCCGAGACCACAAAGCCCCCCTCGAGAGCAGAGCCCAGGCCGGCGACCGCGAAGCCCGAGACCGCCAAGTCCGGGTCGCGGCGCTGTGCCGAGGCGAGCCATCGAAGCCCACGATGTGTGTCCGATCTGCACCGAGGGGCTGCTGGGCACACTGGAGCCGCTGTCGTACTGCAGGTGAGTGCCGGAGCGCGGTCAGACTGTGATTCAGTACACTTCATGTAGGATATGGAGGCCCATTCCGGGCGGCTGCTCACTAAAATAAACTTCTAAATTGTAACTAAAAAGCTCACAATTTTGATGTTTTGAGAGGAATTATTAGCCTGATATTCAAACGGCATCGTCAATTCATAATCTCATTCAGAAATTCACAACTGAGTGGACGTGGCTTCGACGGTCTGGAGCCATGCTAGGCTTAGGGGTCGGAACATTTTCCATGTTTAAACTATATGCCATGTTCAGGTACCCCCCCAAACATTGCCTCAAGTACCATAAAGGCTGAATGTCTACACCACTGCACCGTGCGGGCTTCAAGGTGTTTGTGCTTGATGTAGACTGAAACTTGGACTTTTTGGCTGAGGCATACAACCGCAAGGCATGTGTTTCTAGTTTTTGCCATCCTTGATTCTGAGCTTTCCTTTGTAGCAGGTTCGGGTGTGGTGGCAACATCCACCGCCGCTGCATTAAGCAGTGGGTGGACCACCAGGGGCTCATAGGCCAGGGCCTTATGGTGGACTGCCCGGTCTGCAGGCACGACTTCGGTCCTCTGGCGCTCCTGCTGGAGGAGGTGCGGAACGCCAGAGGGAGGGTCGCCCCTCAGCTGCCCCCCGGCCCCACAGCAGTGGCTCTTCCTGCACACGGTAGGCTATGCGGTCTTCCTCCCTGCACACGGTAGGCTATGCTGTCTTCCACAACTTTTTAATAGTGTCTCACAAAATCCAATTACTTTTCCAAGCCTTGTGCATTCATACAGTGACTGCAAAGGGTTTCCAGAAGCTGCTTCTTTTGACTGGATCAGTAATGATGCAACTCTCTTTTTGTAGGTGCTGCGGGGGGAGGAGAAGCTGCAGCCACTGCCTGGAGAGACCGTCTCAGGCCTGGGGACCATCCCACCTTTACCAGGCATGCGGGGGGAGGAGAAGCTGCAGCCACTGCCTGGAGAGACCGTCTCAGGCCTGGGGACCATACCACCTTTACCAGGCAGTGACTGCACTACTTTTAATACTTGTGTCTTTTTTAACTGTTTAATTTTTGTTTTAATAAAAGGTGTATTCTTTGAACAACGTAAAGCTTCTGAACTGGTATTTGTAGTGCACAAAAAGGAAAGATGTAAACACTTTACTGTCATTATAGAGGTAAACGCAAGAGTTGCCCATTTCTGGTAAAGGAAATCCCCTAATCAATGGCTAGCGATAAAAGAGGAGCACAATACGAATGCGTTCAGTGAGACTTACTTGAAGAGGCTCAATGGTAGGCTTATTTGGTCAGCACAAACTCAATATACCACTCCTTACAGTTAGACTATAGCTGCTCAATAGCAATGTACTTTTCGTCTGAGTGACTATGTCCTCGGATGTGTCTTCTACATACTTTGCTTTGGATTCTTTCAGTCTTGTCTTTGTTGTACACGTTGACCATCGATCAAAAAAATCAATATTTCACTTGGGTAGAATACTTTTAAATTTGGTTGACCTCCCAAAATGGCCACTCTGTCTCACATGTGGTCAGCACCAGTGCATGGTGGCACAGTGGTAGCTCAAGTCACCTCACAGCAAGAAGGTCCTGGGTTCGATTCCCACCTGGGAGGGTGTGTCCCCCCCCCCTTGCGCCTCTTGTCAAAATGGCCTTTCTGTGTGGATTTTGCTTGTTCTCCCTGTGTTCCCCTGGAGTTTCCTCAATATGACACCCCCATCCCCCCCAAAAAAACATGCAAGATGGCCACCTGACCAGCGACGATGACACAAGATGGATGCCGTGCTAAAAGCTGCCCCTTTGAGGAAAGGACATGCCTTATCTGGGTTAAACAGTATTTCACCAGCCTCTGTGTGGCTGCAATGCATGTGTGGGTTTCTGCGTAACAGACAGGTTTGTCCATCCAGTTGTCTTTCATTTGAAAGTTTCTTCATATCACTGCAAGGCAAAAAATATAATTCATTCTGTGCTTAAGACACATTTCTTAGTGAACTTTCCTAAGATTAAAAGTAAAAGCAATACATATTTCTGACTATAAACACATGAGCAGTGATATCATTTTGACTGGGGTGGCTGAGCAAGGATGTCTGAACCTGATGTCTGTTTATTCTGACATCCTATCCTCTTATAGAATGAAGGAAACTGTCCTGTCTGAACCAATTTACCCCCCCCCCCCCCACCGCCATTTCCCCACATTTAGAAGCTCTTTATAAACATTTTTCTGCATGAAGTTAGGAGCTCTTGAGTTCCTTGGTGCACTGTGGCCTTCGGGGGGGGGGGGGGGGGTGTTTGCGGAGGGAGGGTGTGAACTTAAAACACCCCGCTAATTTTCAACCAGCTTTGTATGATTAGAACATCAGTATATCAAAACTAAACAGTTTTGAAGTCATTCATTTGGTTTGACACAGACACAAGCCGAGAGCGATGTGTGTGTGTGTGTCACATATTTGGAGACCTGTGTTCCAGACCAGGCGGGTGTAACTCCCAGGGGTCATCCACTATTTTCTGGAGCCATATATTTGCATAATCTTGTGTGATAACTTGTTTTGATAGCCAGTCTCTTGGATAATATCAGAATGTTTTTTGGTGCGTGTGTGTATTTGTGTAAATTATTTTATTTATATATTCACTGTACTTATTGTGTTAGTTTTGCTACTCTCCTACTTTTTTTTTTTGAGTAGATATAGGTGTGAATGTATGGGGCAGACATTCTACTATTTAGCCTAGTTGTAGAGCTCTTGATACAAGGACGGACATGCTATGACTGCAGTGGAGATTTTTTTATTTTTTATTTTATTTACCGTTTTCAATTTTACAATAGTGAATAGACATACAATGTGAAAACAAACTAACACAACACAACCTCAAGTGTCACCTAGACAAAAAAGAAACAACAACCAAAACAACAAAACACAGCTGGCTGCCAGGCTGTCAATGTTATCCCAGTGGTAACATGTTTAAGCATAATAAATAAATCAATCAATCAATCCAATATCACACCCACTCTGACATGTATTTAAACAGGAGACAGTATATGAAAATTAAATGACTATGAAAATTAAATGATATGACAGTGTGCTAAGAAGGGCCCCCAAGTTTCCTGGAATCTGCTCTGTGTATTTGGTTTATAGAGACGTAGCTTTTCTATTTGTATAATGTACAACATCTCATTGAGTCATCGTTTAAAACAGGGTGGAGTGGTAGACTTCCAGGTCAAGAGAATAAGTTTCTTAGCCACCATCATAGCTAGCTGCAGAGCCATCTGTATCTCATGTGGAAGCTCAAAAGTCTCCACGGAACATCCAAATATGGCCACATTGTGGGTGTGGCTGAATGTCTCTAGAATAGGCCTTTGAGAAGCACTCGAAAACTGCGGACCAAAAGGTGTGTAACACTAGCCTGACTCCGCCAGACGGGGGCGGCATTGTTCCACAGTTTGTGAAACAGAATGTGAAGCAAACCCATCCATCTGGCAACGTCAGGTTAGTGTAACACAGGACAAAACCAAAAAAGGTTTACATACACTGCGCGAAATACCCCAGAATCCGGAGTTAGTCATTTTTTGATTCTGCAAGAATCTGGATCATATAATGCGCATATGTGGAGATTTTTTGATATGCTTTATGTCAGGTCAAATACTGAACCATATTTACCCAATATAGTAGACTGTGCCCAGATACACCTAATGTTACATACACAGTAAATAAAATATCCGAATATGCTGTCAAGCCATATATTGAAATATGTGGACTCACTATATGGCTAGAATATGACCATATCTGTAGCATATCATCACTTTTTGTCATTGAAGAATATATGGTGGAATATGGTGTCCAGATATAACACTAAGTGATATTTTGACTTTGATATTTAACTGATATGAATTATATACGGAGTGTATCGGAACTAGAAATTGTTGGGAATGATGTGCACCATGTCCGGGGCAATACTAAGTCAGTATTTATGCTATGGTCAAATACAATGTCCAGATACATAATGGGTTTATATTTCACAATATCCGAATATGACCTCATGCCATATATTGAAATATGTGGACTCATTAAGCAGATATGGGTAGAATACGACCACATCTGTGGCATATCACTGAGCCAAAACCTCATGAATCTGGAGACATTTTATTTATTTATTCTGCACTCATCTGCATAATATCTGGAAGGTATCCGGAGATTTGCTTTATGCCAGGTCAAATACTGAACCATATTTGCCCCATATAGTATACTGTGCCCAGATACACCTAATATTACATACACAGTAAATAAAATATCCGAATATGCCCTTGTGCCATATATTGAAATATGTAGACTCAGTATATGACTAGAATATGACCATATCTGTAGCATATCATCACTCTTTGTCATTTAAGCATATATGATGGAATATGGTGTACAGATATAACACTAAGTGATATTTTGACTTTGATATTTAACTGATATGAATTATATACGGAGCGTATCGGAACTAGAAATTGTTGGGAATGATGTGCACCATGTCCGGGGGAATACTATGTCAGTATTTGTGCTATGCTAAAATACAATTTCCAGGTACATCATGTGTTAGCCTCACAATATCCGAATATGACCTCATGCCATATATTGAAATATGTGGACTCATTAAGCAGATATGGGTAGAATACGACCACATCTGTGGCATATCACTGAGCCAAAACCTCATGAATCCAGAGACATTTTATTTATTTATTCTGCACTCATCTGGATAATATCTGGAAGGTATCCGGAGATTCGCTTTATGCCAGGTCAAATACTGAACCATATTTGCCCCATATAGTATACTGTGCCCAGATACACCTAATGTTACATACACAGTAAATAAAATATCCGAATATGCCCTTGTGCCATATATTGAAATATGTGGACTCAGTATATGGCTAGAATATGACCATATCTGTAGCATATCATCACTCTTTGTCATTTAAGCATATATGATGGAATATGGTGTACAGATATAACACTAAGTGATATTTTGACTTTGATATTTAACTGATATGAATTATATACGGAGCGTATCGGAACTAGAAATTGTTGGGAATGATGTGCACCATGTCCGGGGGAATACTATGTCAGTATTTGTGCTATGCTAAAATACAATTTCCTAGGGTTAAAAAAAAAACCTAAGTACTTTTCCCATACAAAAAAAAAAAAATAATCTCTTAGCCGTTTCACCAAACGACTCCAATTGGCCTAATTCATGCTCATATGACACCCCCCCCAACAACCCATATGCAAAACAGCCTAGGGTTGGCCAAAATGCCATGTTCAAAGCCTATTTACACCCACTTCCGGTCACTTCCGGCGGAAGCCCCGCCCATATTCGGGACCAGCGCATAAAACTACATAAGACTACATGTCTAACTTCCTAACCCTAGTTCCAACTTAGCCCTTCAACATGGGTGAACGGTACACAAGCGGCAGAACCTAGTGCAAATTTCAGCTAGGGTTGTCAATTAACTCCCCTGGACCACCTGGAGCTATAATTTCAATTGGAGCATGTAGCCCTCCTATAGGAGAGTAGACCCTGAGAAAAGGTTAGCCGAAGTCCCCTCCCCCTAGGCAGGGGGGAGGTCCAATCGTTTAAAAATGTTGAAACTAGGGGTGCGTTTAACTCCTAAAGTAAATGGACTAGAAGGCTGTCCTTTCTTGGGGGAACTCCTCTCACACCCCTCTTCCCGCCCACAAAAAATGGGAGGTCAAAACGCCCCCTAAAAACCGGAAGTCGCGTTTGGGCCATTTCCCTTGCTTTTTGGCCAAAATGAAGTCGTTTTTCGGGCTCCTCGCCAAAAATGGAGTCCTTAGAGTACCTACATGGCTATAAAAAAAAAAAAAAAAAATACAAAAAAAAAAAAAAAAAAAATCAAACCTGAATAACTCCTAGGGGAAGTAATTTCAAGGCCTAATTTTTTTTTGTGGGAACTCCTCTCACACTCCTCTTTCAGCCCACCAAAAATGGGAGGTCAAAACGGAAGTTTTTTTCTTTACCAAAAAAAAAAAAAAAGTGTCGTATCTTTATATTCACTAAAATTCAGTAATTGAAGCTACAACCAAAATGACGGTTTGAGCATGTACTAGGGGTTCTCAACATACACTGTAGCCAAAATTACGGCTCCAGGTTGAGTGGAACTGTGTCCCTGGCCCAAAAAGAGATGTACATTTTGCTGGATTTCGTAATTTCGTGCGTTTTCTGATTTTTTTCAACTCTGCGGGACCACAGCTCGCTCAGCGTAGCTCCGATTAGCCTACCCTTTGCTGAGAGTAGGCTTTAGACTGTCTCCTACGTGTCCAGCAACTTTGAAAGGGCTAGCTTCAATTACTGATACAACAGAAGAACAACAAAAAGTGAACTATTGTATATTGTAAACATATGAATATTCTAAATAGACATCTGTCTGTCTTTCTGTCTGCCTGTCTTGTCTGCCAGTCTGTCTAAACATCTGAACATCAATTAACTATTCTGTATGGACAGAGGACAGCCAGACCTGTTCATCTGAGACATCTGTGTGTGCACATTCTTATTTTCCACCTGGTGCTGGAGAGCTGTAGCCTGACTCCACCAGACGGGGGCGGCATTGTTCCACAAATTCACAATCCACCTCAGTCTGGCCCTGGCCTCAGAGATGCATTCAAACCGGCCGCCACACAGGCGCACCAATCAGCGTGAGCTAGGGGCGGGCTGTGGCGAGACCGGGTGTGACGCCACCGAGAGGCGCCTCTGCGTTTGTAGTTCTTTCACTATTCAACATGGCGGCGGCTACCGAGGCTAGCTCCAGTGTGCTAGTCAAACATTCTATTCAAAACAATAAGCTAACATAAACGTTAAACACTTGATCTTACAGTGAGTACGAAACCGTAACTGTATTGCTGTAATGTTATCAACTATGAACGTTAGTAAACAAGACATTGTTGTAGAATTTGGGGAGATAGCCTTCAGACGCTAGGCTGGGATAACTTATTAGCTGTAAGGCTGTAATGGCTAACGGCTAGCCATTCACGCAAGTCACACAAACACAAAGCCCTCACTCTCACCACAGCCCAGTAAACATGCAATCTGTTAAACCATAATTTTTGTTCCAAATCGAAATAAATCATAACGTTAATCAAAATGCCACTGAATTATTAGCTAATCAACACAGAACTGCAAAGATCAGTGTGATGTATTGTCCCTTTACTGCTAGCTGAAGTGTATTCTGCTATGATTGGAATGTTGGCTGCTGTTTAATAAACCACGTTAACTCACGTTGGTGTCCGAGTGACATATTATGTTATACAGGCGAGATTAAAGATCTCAGGATACAATACAACAATCAGTTTATCTGATATTTTCCCCCGCTTGCATAAATTATACTGTGAAGTGTGAATATAGCTCTAGCATATAGTAGTCCTATATGTCTGATATTTTGGAGCTGTTATTCGAGAAATTGGTTTATCGATAGAACATACCGGTAGCTTAAGATTTTGCACTTGTACTTTAGATAGGGGGTAAACAAACGTCATGGGAGCCAATACTAGGAATACGGTATATCAACAAGGAACCATTCTTAAAGTTAGAGATTATATCCAAATACATGCTGCATGGTGTAACCAGGGTGTTTTCCTCTTCTCTGTTGACGTCCTCTGGGCTCCAGGCAGCTCCCTTTCGCAGATTCATCTGACAACATCTTTATGCATTTACATCGTCTTATCATTTGACCCAATCGTGCCTCAAGACCAGCAGATTATGTAACAACAACACCACACACGGCCGTCATTTCTCCGTTTAGTTTATTATTACAAAAGTAAGCAAATAACATTCTCCAGTCATGCGTAAATATCTACCATTCCACTGACACATATGCTAAAATTCACCAGTTAAATAGTAGCGTTAAATCATTATATTGTATCAAAGCATTTGGTTGTTGCCATGATCATAAAGGCTAGAGAGCGTTGCGTCTCCATGACGTTAGCCGTCCAGGGTGCGTGCCACTCGGTGTCATATCGTGTCATCAGTTCCCTGAAGAAACGAACAACGATATGTGTTATGAATGAATCGCTGTTAACGTTAACATTAATCATCAATCATCAGACGTAGCACCCCAACCTCCAAATGTTGCTATCGTTAGCGTAACATCAGTTAATCCAATCAGTTACATTTAACGTGCAAAATGGCCTACCTGCACTTCATCCTCAGTCAGACATCTGCAGTAATTCTTCTTTCTTTTGGCAAATTGAATAGTCAATGGTTGCACCCAATATTCACCTTACAAAAACAGCAAAAAATCTGCGACCTCCATGCTAACTATTAGCAATTGTAGTCCTAGCTGATCAGGCGCTGCTACGTCATGAAGGGAAGTCGATCTGATTGGTTGGCGCTGGCAAGCCCAGACGGTGACAGACAGACGGTCCATCCAATCACCTGCCTAGTAGCTTGAAAAAAGTGACCGCCCTCTTCAGCAATGTAGCTTGGCCGAATCCAGATGGATGTTGTTTGTGAAACAGATATTTGAAGCAAACTCATCGATCTGGCAGCGTCAGGTTAGGAGAGCTGAGCCTGGCTGAGCTCTTTAAACTCTGCCAGGGTGACTATCCCCAGCAGGGCCATGCAGGCTCTCTCTCAGCTGTCTGTCACCAGGGGAAGGAGGGGGACCAAGGTACGTTTTACCGGTTTGAATGTTGACCTCTTCTGGGCTTGCACCTGCCAAAGGTTTGTGAAAAAAAAAATCTGATCGTAAGTAGGCTACAGTATCCCTCTCTCACTGTCTGTCTGTCGTTCAGACTGACTGCCTGTCTACCTGACTGTCTACCTGACCTACCGTCTGTCTGTCTGTCTGTCTCACTGTCTGCCTGTCTACCTGACTGTCTGTCAGTGTCTGAACTGACTGTGTGTTTCACTGTCTGTCTACCTGACTGACTGATGTCTGTCTGTCACTGACTGACTGACTCTCTGTCAGACTGACTGTCTACCTGACTGACTGACCGACTGTCTGTCTGTCTCACTGTCTGCCTGACTGTCTCACTGTCTGTCTGTCTTTCAGACTGACTGCCTGTCTACCTGACCTACCGTCTGTCTGTCTGTCTGTCTTTCTGTCTGTCTCACTGTCTGCCTGTCTACCTGACTGTCTGCCAGTGTCTGAACTGACTGTGTGTTTCACTGTCTGTCTACCTGACTGACTGACTGACTGATGTCTGTCTGTCACTGACTGACTGACTCTCTGTCAGACTGACTGTCTACCTGACTGACTGACTGACCGACTGTCTGTCTGTCTCACTGTCTGCCTGACTGTCTCACTGTCTGTCTGTCTTTCAGACTGACTGCCTGTCTACCTGACTGTCTACCTGACCTACCGTCTGTCTGTCTGTCTGTCTGTCTCACTGTCTGCCTGTCTACCTGACTGTCTGCCAGTGTCTGAACTGACTGTGTGTTTCACTGTCTGTCTACCTGACTGACTGACTGACTGACTGATGTCTGTCTGTCACTGACTGACTGACTCTCTGTCAGACTGACTGTCTACCTGACTGACTGACCGACTGTCTGTCTGTCTCACTGTCTGCCTGACTGTCTCACTGTCTGTCTGTCTTTCAGACTGACTGCCTGTCTACCTGACTGTCTACCTGACCTACCGTCTGTCTGTCTGTCTGTCTGTCTCACTGTCTGCCTGTCTACCTGACTGTCTGCCAGTGTCTGAACTGACTGTGTGTTTCACTGTCTGTCTACCTGACTGACTGATGTCTGTCTGTCACTGACTGACTGACTCTCTGTCAGACTGACTGTCTACCTGACTGACTGACTGACCGACTGTCTGTCTGTCTCACTGTCTGCCTGACTGTCTCACTGTCTGTCTGTCTTTCAGACTGACTGCCTGTCTACCTGACTGTCTACCTGACCTACCGTCTGTCTGTCTGTCTGTCTGTCTGTCTCACTGTCTGCCTGTCTACCTGACTGTCTGCCAGTGTCTGAACTGACTGTGTGTTTCACATGTACACTGAAAAAACGGGAACTTGCCTCTCACGGATATACTAAACTCGATCTCATGTGTTCAATGTGATTAATTAATGTTTGAGCTTGGAACATGATTGTACTCCTTCAAGGTAAGGTTAAGGACCAAGGTACGTTTCACCAGTTTGATATTTCGTTTATACTGACAAAGGGAAAAACCAGAAAACGCTCGTAGCCTACCATTTTACTATTAAAGCAGTTTTTGCAAAATATTGCTATTTATTGTTACAGTGTGCTGTTTGAATGTTGACCTCTTCTCGGCTTGCACCTGCCAAAGGTTTGTGATTGTGCGCGACTAAAAAAAATCTGATCGTAAGTAGGCTACAGTATCCCTGTCTCAGTGTCTGTCTGTCTTTCAGACTGACTGCCTGTCTACCTGACTGTCTACCTGACCTACCGTCTGTCTGTCTGTCTGTCTGTCTCACTGTCTGCCTGTCTACCTGACTGTCTGTCAGTGTCTGAACTGACTGTGTGTTTCACTGTCTGTCTACCTGACTGACTGATGTCTGTCTGTCACTGACTGACTGACTGACTCTCTGTCAGACTGACTGTCTACCTGACTGACTGACCGACCGTCTGTCTGTCTCACTGTCTGCCTGACTGTCTCACTGTCTGTCTGTCTTTCAGACTGACTGCCTGTCTACCTGACTGTCTACCTGACCTACCGTCTGTCTGTCTCACTGTCTGCCTGTCTACCTGACTGTCTGTCAGTGTCTGAACTGACTGTGTGTTTCACTGTCTGTCTACCTGACTGACTGACTGATGTCTGTCTGTCACTGACTGACTGACTCTCTGTCAGACTGACTGTCTACCTGACTGACTGGCCGACCGTCTGTCTGTCTCACTGTCTGCCTGACTGTCTCACTGTCTGTCTGTCTTTCAGACTGACTGCCTGTCTACCTGACTGTCTACCTGACCTACCGTCTGTCTGTCTGTCTGTCTCATGTGCCTTATCTGTCAATATTTGCATGTCCATGATGGACCAGTCAAGCCGCCTATTTGCCCGAGTGATCATCAGGGCGGCTTTAGCGGAGAATGCTTTATGATATTGGTAAAATAGTTTACCGTGGCTGGAGTAGAGGTCCCCTATTAGCGCTAGATATTTGTCTAGCTCATGGCGGCGCTCTGGGTACACTTCGCAGATCACATCACGGTAGACGCCAAACGTGTTCAGGAAGTCACATAGGGAAAGGTCTTTGGGCAGGCGGGGGTCGGACGACTTTAAATAAACAGGGCCCTCTGGGTCACCCGTGGCCTTCCTTTTACACTGGGGAGATGGCAGGAGTATGCTAACTAAGTTAATGTCTCTGCCCTTTAAAATGTTGGACCTTAGCCTGGGCGAAATATTGGCACAGGGAGAAACAAAAGACATACCGAATGGGATGGCAGGCATGGCGGACGCCAGAGTGTTCATCTGGGCGGGTTGGGTGGTGGTGAGGAGCACGTCGGCTTGCTGCATGGGCGGGGGTAGGATCGGCTGCTGCGCCAGCTGGGCTGCTGCGAACGTGGGGGGGAATGGGGGGGGGGGGGGTTCCAGGGCGCTCAGACGGGCTTCTACTGATCTGCTCGCATCTAGCAGGGACAGCAGGATGGCTCTTGACGACCCCTGTCGGCTCGGCGGAGCTACGAATGGGGCCGCTTCTGCTTCCGGGGCGGCGGCCTGGAGGTCAGTGCGACCAGGAAGGACGAGGCGTCTCGCGGCGGCCCCGCGGCCTGCGTTTCCCCGGCGGCTCCCAGCTCTCGGGGCGGCTGCCTCTACTGGTCTTCGCCCGCGGCCTCTCGCGCGTCCGCGCCGAGCGGCCTCTCCTTCCGGCACGCTCGCACGCGTTCTTAGGCGTCCACGGGCCGTCGCAGTGGCGCGCCCCGTGCCATGGGAACGCGCGCTGGGCCTTCTCGTCGGGGCTATGCTAGCAGCCTGTGGTCCAGCCGCTTCGCCAGCGTCTTCATCAGAAGCCTCGGAAAGCAGGTACGCTCCGTGGCCGGTCCGGAACAGGGAAGCGATGTCTAAGCTGTCGTCGCTATCCATGGACAGCTCTGACTCGGAACTCGACATACCGGAATGGAGTGGGGAGCGTTGAAATCTGCGGTGAATATCCACGGGTGGAGAAGGCTTGAGGATGCTGATTCGGTCTGCAGATGTGGAGCAAAACAACGCTTCGGAGGCCTGCTTCAAGGGGGATGGACTGCCGTGAGCTGCTGCTGCTATGATCCGCCAGAGAGAGAGAGGTGACGTAGAACCCTTGCTATATATATGAGGATTAACTGACGTCATATTTGACGTCATAGCAGACGTCATACTAGGACTTTTGACTGACCACGTTATGCTAGAACTTGACTGTCATCAGGGGATGATCGGATTATGCGTGAGTGGCCTTCTGCTTGAAATATGGTCTGGAGACCTCACCAGTACTATATACCTGTATGTCATGTAGGTCATGCTGTATGTCATGTATGTATTGTATTAGGGCCCTATGCGATAAATGTCATGATGTCATGTATGTTGTGTATGTCATAAATGCCTGAGTAAGTCTTTGTTCACACCATAGGCAGAACTGAAGCTTGAGGCAGGCTCAAGCTGATCTGACGCCTAACCGGTCACGCCAGGAGTCTCTTCAGCGCCTCACTCGGCATGCCTTGAACCCACCCACAACTTCCATTCAATTCATGCCTTGCAGTTTCAAGCTTCACACGTCACGCTTGGAAAATAGAACAGAAGCTGAATCTCTCTGTTCAGCGGGGCATTGGCATGGCACAGCGTGGCTTCAGCGTGGCGTGCAGCTGGTGTGAACAGACTTGCCTGTTTACAAGGACTCTGAAATGAAACTGTGTGGCTTTGACGTGGGATTGGCATGGGATTGGCGTATGGTGTGAACATGCACTCAGGGGTGCAGGAAATCACATTAAATGATAGATTATTGAGCAGGAGAGTGCAGAGCAGGGCTCTGTTAGCTTTTGTAAGGATAGAGTTTTTTTTGTAGGTTATGAAGTAGTTATAGGTATGTTCAACTCAATTACTTTTTAAGTAACTATTAACTGTAACATTACTAATTTTCAATAACTTGATGATAATTGTATAATTACATCATGTAGCTACAACTTGTCACCAGTCAATTGTTTTAATTATGTGACACAAATTTAATGGAATAGTTTATTTTGTGAGCTTTGCTTTTAGTAGCACTTTATTGTAATGCAGCCTTTTTTTTTTTTTTTAAGATATTTTTATTGGGGAATTTTCAATTATCATACTTAACAAAACAATACAAACAGAAAAAACAGACAGAGAAAACAAAACAACAACAACAAAGAAAACAGAGGGTATCCCCCCCTCCCCCCTCCCCCCTCCCGGTATGGTATACATTTCGCTCTCTTTTTAATATAAAATAAAAGTAAAGTCAACTACAGGAGGTAATATTCAATCAAATCAAAACCAATAAACAAATTAGGTATGTGGAGTAGACATAATGAAGGTGATCTTAGCTATCCAAGAGGGTGTAATGAAGGTAATGAGGCCAGAAAGGAGCCCCATATTTTTTTATAAGTTGCCGGCTTCCTTCTCACACTGTACAGAATCTTCTCAGGAGTACTATATGATGTTAATTCGTTCAACCAATGTCTCTGAGAGGGAGACAGTTCAGATTTCCAATTTAGCAATATACACTTTTTGCCAGCTGTACCTGCGAGTAATATGAAGTATTTCTTATTGATGCTCATCTCCAGAGATCGAGTGTCTCCCAAAATCCAGATCCTAGGGTCATAAGGAACCTGGACTTCTAACACATCTGAAGTTGTTTCAATGATAAATTTCCAAAAATCTTCTAAATGAGAGCAATTCCAAAGCATATGGAGTAAATCCCCCTCACATGTTCTACATCGTTGGCAGTTGGGAGAGGAATTATGGTAAATTTTGTGGAGTCTGTGTGGAGTGTAATAGGTTCTGTTAAATATATTAAACTGTAACTGTCTGTGTTTAGTTGAGATTAAAACAGTCTGAGACATTTCAAGGAGGGCATGCCAGTCAATTTCATCATACGTGCATTCAAGATCGGATTCCCATTTCCTTTTATTATCATTCCTATTATAGATTGGCAAGTCGGTGTTTAGAATAGTATAGATAGAGGATGTCAGACCCCTAGTAGTGTGCAAGGCAACGCTAAGCAAATGGTTCTCAAGAGGGGATACTGATGGAATTTGTGGGAAATCTGCGTAGCTATTACGGACCCAGTCTCTAATCTGAAAGTACTTAAATAAATTATGATTTGGCAAATTAAACTTTTCACTTAACTGCTGAAAGTTGGCGAAGTTATCTTGATTGTATAAGTCTCCGACTGTTTTAATGCCTTTGTTGACCCAGTTCTTTAAATTCCCATCTGCGACTGGGGGAGGAATACTGGGGTTGTCCCATAGGGGAGTGTTACGAAGCAATAAAGTATTTAGACCAATGACAGTGTGAGCTTCCTGCCATACAGCAAAGGAATTTAAAATAATGGGGTTCCTGGTAATGACTAAAAGTGATTTCTTGGAGGGTAAGAAAGGAAGAACCTTTAAAGGTACATTTTTTAAATGGTGTTGTTCAATAGGAAGCCATCTAGCCTCATTATCCTCGGAGTGTAACCAACACCATGTTGCGCGGAATTGAGCTGCGAGGTAATATAACCTAAAATTGGGAAGGCGTAATCCCCCTTTGGAGTATGGGGCCTGAAGGGTTGAGAGTTTAACTCTAGGGACTTTGCCCTTCCACAGAAAACTAGATATAGATTTATTCAGATCTTTAAACAAACTTTTGGGGATTTTAAATGGGACACATTGGAACAAATATAGAAATTTTGGCAGGATATTCATTTTAATTGAATTCACTCTCCCTATCAGAGACAATGGCAGATCCCTCCACCTCTGTAAGTCTAGTTTGACCCGGTCCAATAACTTGATGTGATTGTCTTTAAAGGTTTTGGGAATAGATCTCCTAATTTCTACGCCCAAATACTTGAATCCGCTCGGGCACCATTTTAGAGGTCTGACTAAATTCTTGATATTATTGTCTTGTATGTTAAAAGGCATAACTTCACTTTTTGAGAGATTTAGTTTATATCCAGAGGCAGCACTGTAGTTTTGAAAGCATTCTAAAAGGCTGGGAAGAGAATTTGAAGGATCGGACAAGAAAACTAAAAGGTCATCAGCGTAAAGGGATAATTTATGTTCATTTAAACCGAAATTAACGCCCGTGATGGATGGGTTAGAGCGAATGGAAATGGCTAGCGGTTCGACAGCTATTAAAAACAGCAATGGTGCGCTAGGGCAACCTTGACGGACCCCTCTGGACAGCGGGAAGGCACCCGACAGGATCCCATTAGTTAGAATTTGAGATTTTGGGGCATTAAAGAATGTTTCAATGTAATTGATAAATGTGTTTCCAAAATTCATTGCTTCAAGAGTTTGCAAAAGAAAGCTAGGTTCGATCCTGTCGAATGCCTTCTCAGCGTCCATCGACATAATTAGCATCGGGTCATCTTGCGCTTGAGCCCATTCCATTATGTGAAAGAGTCTACGCACGTTGTCCGACCCATATCGGTTTCTAACAAAACCCGTCTGGTCGGGATGAATAATTTTGGGGATAATAGTGTCCAGTCTCAATGCAATTCATTTTGATAAGATTTTGTAATCAGAGTTCAAAAGGCTGAGAGGCCGATAAGAACTACACTTTTGACGATCCTTGTCTGGTTTTGGCAGTAATATTATTGTTGCCAATTCAAGAGAGCTAGGGAGAGTTTTATTAGTCAAAGCTTCCTTAAACATGTTAGTTAAAGGGGTTAAGAGCTTACCAGAGAACGCTTTAAAGTATTCGACTGGAAAGCCATCAGGGCCCGGAGCTTTGTTGTTCTGTAGGGACATCATGGCGTTACGGACCTCTTCTTCTGATAATTCAGCGTCGAGACGATCTTTGTCCTCAGGGTCTAATTTAGGAAGGGTTATTGAATTCAAGAAACGTGTTGCTTCACTGTTATTAGCATTGTGGTCTGTCTTATATAGTGTTTCATAAAATGTCTTAAAATCCCGGTTAATGTCCTGAGAATTATAGAGGGACCTGCCATCATCCGCAACAATCGAGTGAATAAGTCTATCATTCTCTTCTTTTTTAATTTGCCATGCTAAAAGTTTACTAGTTTTATTTCCGAATTCATAGTAGTGATAACTGGTCCTGGCCATGGCTGCCTCGGCTTTGTTTGTACATAAATTATTATATTGAATCCGCTTAGACGTCAATGTGTTTAGTACTACCTCACTATTAGTATGAGCGTGTTCACGTTCAAGGTTTCTAATCTCCTCCTCTAGCGATAAAAGGATTTTCCTTTTTTCTCTTATCTTATGTGAGCTATATGAGAGGATATGCCCTCTCATGAATGCTTTCAAGGCCTCCCAAATATTAGCGTGAGAGGAGGAGTTTAAGTTGGCTTCCAAGAATATATTAATATGGCCATTCATAAAAGTGATAAACGCAGGGTCCTTAAGCATAAATGCTTTGAATCTCCAGCTATGAGATGGTGGTTGTGTGGTATCCATCTTCCAAGTCATCTTTAGAGGATTGTGGTCAGATAGTAAGGCCGCTAAATAGGAACAATCAGTAACCCTTGAGATCATATTAAGAGGAGCTAGTATCATATCAATTCTAGAGTAGGAACCATGGACGCTTGAATAGAAGGAGAAGTCCTTTACATTTGGATTGAGTTGACGCCATATATCACATAAGCCCAAGTCCCTCAGGCCCTGGGCCAGGACCGCCGCTGCCCTAGAGCGGTTAAAGGATCTCGGGGTGGAACGGTCCAGTGCAGGGTTTAAGACCAGATTGAAGTCACCAGCAATCAAACATTGGCCCTCAGCAGACGCAAGTTTCAATACTAAATCAGTAAAGAAAGTAGGATCATCGTGATTGGGGCCATATACATTAACCAGAGTGACCTTGTTCATGTTCAATTCACAATTAACTAAAATGAACCTGCCATTATTGTCTTTCTCTGTTGAAAGAAGTTTAAACCGCAAATTTTTATTTACAAGAATAGCTACTCCTCTTGCTTTTGTATTAAACGACGAATAGTAGACATGTCCAACCCAGTCCCGTTTTAGCTTTACATGTTCAATGTCAGAAAGATGAGTTTCCTGAATAAATGAGATGTCAGTGGACTGTCTCTTTAAGTATGTAATAATTTTTTTCCTCTTGATTGGAGAGTTGATCCCCCTTACATTCAAAGAAATTATTTTGAGTTGACTAGTCATCCCTTAAGGAAAGCAATAAGTGATTGTTACCCTGGAGCAAAAAGGTTGAGCGAGAGCTATAAGATTGAAAATGAATGAAAAACAAAACCATACCATACCCTCACATGAGACCCACCCAAGAACAAGCCCTAAACTAAACATTCCCTTTGGGTAGGCTACTCTCTCCAAGTAGACTGGGGTTCTCAACAGTCAAAAATAGGAGTAATGAGTGACAAACCACATTACTTAAAGGTTATAAATTCTGAGATCTCGAAACGAAGTAATCAAGGCCTTGAAGCAAGTGCCTAATAGAAGAAACAAAACTAAAACGTTGTAGAATACTGTATACAAATTATTAATAAAGTGAACACTGTGAAGCAGAAATATTGTCTCGAGACAATATTATGGGTGTGCTTGATCATCCAAACCAAAAATTAACCTGCCTAGATGTAAAATGGTTGTGTAAGGAAAAATAAATATATATAAACATATATACATATATATATATAAATGTATATTATACACACACATTACATACATCATATAAACATAAATAAAATAAAAGCTAAACCATGACCTCTGAAGTTAAATTCACTGCAGTTGTTACCTAGAGCAGGTATCAGGCTTAAGTCAACCATATAGGCTAAAATTGCGAAGAGAAAAAGAAAAAATAATAATTGGGAAAAACAAAAACAAAAATGAAGTTGTGTCTATGCATTAGTATCTATAGGCTACATTCTTTCCCCCTTTTTTTTCCCCCTTTTTTTTTTTTTGAGTGCATGTGTGTGGAGATGAAGAATATTTGTGGGAGTGTGTATATGTGAGCACAAGGTGTAATATTGTTACTGTAGACTATAATGATCTGTGGATTCAATTGCAGAGATACTAGGACTGGGTACCCAAAATAGCAGAAAATTATGTTCAGCAACAGATTAGTTATGATTATGAGTAATCTGAAGCCTCAGCTTCGAGATATCGATTAACAGCCCAATAGGCTTTCATTCCCAGTCAGTTTGAATAATGCAGAATGCGACCAACAACAACGATATTGTGAAATTATAATAAAAAATAGATGATAATAATAGTGATAAAAATAAAAATAGAATAAGAATATGCTAGCCTGTCATGACAGTAGCTTGGCGTGGTGACGTGGTGACGTGAAACCTGAATTATGCCTGTCAGATAAGTAATGTATGAAACGATAGTAACGCTGTGGCAGAGAGGATCAAATGATATTAACACACCGAGCCTGCACTCCATCCCGACGGTGACATCACCACAGACAATTGGAAACAACCCATTGCTCACTTCTACAGCATATTAAAATGAAAATCTCGACCTGGACAATAGCAGGGTGTTTAACCAAGGGAGCGAGGGAGCAGTGTGCTTATTATATTATTTATGTTGGATCAGAGCCAGTAATCGTACCCCCCCCCCCTCCCCCCAACACACGCTTATCAGGTGGAGTTATGAAACTTACGCGTGTGTTCAAACAACATCACAGCACTCCAGCCGGCAACAAAGGTGATTCAGGCAACAGTTTTCAAGAAGTCCACCGCGGCGTCTGGTGTAGCGAACCACTTGACGTTACCCTGGTGCGCGATCCGAAGTTTAGCTGGATGGTGGAGGGAGTATTCGATGCCCTTCTCCCGGAGGCTTTTCTTGACGTCCTTGAAAGCGTCTTTGAGTCGTTGCAAGCTCGGGCTGCAGTCGGCGAATATGTAAATCTGGCGGTTCTCGAAGTGAAGCTGTCCTTTTTGCCTAGCGAGGCGCATAATCTTCTCCTTATTCTGGAAGTTGAGGAGCTTGGCGATCATGGGTCTTGGTCTCCGTGGGTCAGCGTCGGGTCCGGGAGGCCTGCCCAGGCGGTGGGCCCTCTCACAGGTGATGGGAGTAGGGAAGTTTTCACCCCCGAGAATTTCTGGTATGATCCGCTCCAAAAATCCAGTTGTGTCGCGGCCCTCAGCTTTCTCTGGGATATTTAATATCCGAATGTTATTACGTCTGCTCCTGTTCTCTAAATCGTCCACCTTGTCTTTGAGAGAGAGCACCTCTTTTTCCAGTTTCTCGACGCGTGTGGTGGAGTCTTTAAGATTGTCTTCGTTGGCAGAAATCCGCGTCTCCATTTCCTCGACTTGGTCAGCTAGTGTTGAAAGTTTAGCTTCAATTTTTGTTAAGGAGGACTGAATTGTGGTTGTTTTAGAGTCAATTTGCGTTGATATTTCCTCTTTGCTTTCCCGTATGGCCTCCATGACAGCCTCGAGAGACGCCATGTTTGTAACTTCACCTCGCTTGTTTGCTGGTAGGCTGTTAACCGACACGTTATCCTTCGTACTTCTGAGGTTATACTGTGCCATGCACCGACAGAAAATAAAATAATATTAGCTTTAAGAGATTAATGGATGTGGTTTTTGCAAGAAAATGGCAAAATAAAGGCAACTGTTGAGATATACCCGCGGAGCTCAAGCCTGCATGTCCGTCCTCGTCGGCTGCAAACCGGAACCCCCCGTAATGCAGCCTTTTTAAACCTGAAAAAGACAAAATGATGTGTACTCATATCACAATATCAATATAATCTTGATCTGACCTGTTAGCTGTGAAAATAGTATATTTTTATTTTATTTTTTTACCTGGGTGAATTTACATACATTTGAGTTCTAACAAGTCAAAAACACATTTATTTATTTGTTTTGGTACAGTCCTCATCTGGTCACGTGAACTAATCAGGATGGCTACAGTTACACAAACTTTTTCTTTTTTTAATACATATTTAATATAATAATATAATATATATATATAATATAATAATAATAATAATATAATAATAATTTACATATTTAATACATATAATACATTTTAATCCCTTTGGAGGAATTGAGCGCGTCAATGTGCGCAACATGATTGGTAGTTTGTTTTCTTTAGATGACGTCTGTAATTGTGATTGGCTGGATTCTGACAAGTTCCGCCCATGAGATCAGAGTCTTGTCACAAAGCCTTTAGATTCTGAAGCGGACAGTCGCTTGGCGCGCATCTAGACATCCAGCAAATATGCCTCACTCATCCCAAGAGAGGCCCGGTAGAGCGACTGCCACTGCCAGGTTATCTCCATTGCGAGGGAGGAAAAGACAACGACAGAGGACTCCTAGATCTCCTACCAGGTCTCCATCGCCGCCCTCAAGCCAGGCTGAGGCTAGCTCAAGCCAGACACCTGCGCGACGGCCCCGAGCCCGAGACCGACCCACACACTCCCGGGAGCGCACAGCACAGCCAGCCGGTCGCCGCGGGTCATCCGAGGAGGCAGAATTGGGCCATGTCACCCTCGGCGATATATGGAGGTATTGCTAATTTCGTACAATACGGTCCCTATTCTCCCACAGGCCTTCGGCGCTAAAACGGGCCTTAAACGCAAAAAAACGCGCCTTGCGCCTGTTTCGGGAAAATAGCAATAGGCTTTAGGCTGCCAAATGCGCTTTAGGCCGAATGGGCGTGGCGGAGTCCCTGAATGCGCCAAAGTGGGCGTGTCGGCCTTAAAACTCGGCGTACTGATATCTTGGCACCTGCCTTAAATTTAGCGCTTTGCGCCTTTGAAAACCAGGCCTATTCACTGCGCCAGTGCACTTGTGCCTCTCCCCTGTCACCCTTCTCTGTCTCTCTCTGAAACCAGGCCTATTCAGTGCGCCAGTGCTCTTCTGCCTCTGAGTCACCCTTCTCTCTCTCTCTCTCTGACTCCCTCGCTCAAACAGACACAACACATAGCAGCACCCAGCTTCCCATAGGAAATAGCAGTTGTAAGTTTACTGCCTGTGAATGTCCACTCCCAGCATGCAATTGGGTCCTCCATTTCGCTACTAAATAGCAACTAAATGAGCCGAAATAGATATAAAAGGTAGATCTAAAATAATGTGTAATGGTAAGACAACCTGCAATTGTCGAACATTTCAATATTGGACCAAATAAAACATGAAATGAAACACCACCCTATGTGAAACATATATGTCCTCTTGAGCCTATATATACCCTGTGTGGATTTAACGTGATTTAGGTAAGTGACAGCGGAACGCGCTTCGGAAGCTTCTACTGTCATCTGCTATACTGTGATGTGCGCTCCAATAACTTCGCCCTACTCCACATTTAGTTTTACAATAAAAACACATTTATGCAATGACTTTACATAATGTAGGGTATATTTATGTGCATCATTCTACCTGCAGCAGGGGAGAGAAAACGATATCTTTCTGGACAAACTTTCACCAATCGGCTATATTTTTCTAGCTGATGCGTTTAGTATATTATTTTCACTTTGATCTTGCTATAGTGTAGCGTATTTACATGCTTGCAGTATTGAAACTGCAGTTAGATTGGTTTGAGAAGCATAATAATATGGAATAATAGCCTATAATGCAGACAGACAGGCTGGATGAAGGGAGGGGGGGGGGGGGGGCAGAGCGTTTGGCTTTCGTCTGGTTTTGCGGGATCACTGGAATTGGAGCTAAAAAGGCAAGCGTGCGATTCGTTTATTGCACTTATCCAATGAGCATGACGGTGCATAATTTTACGCCTAAAAGGCGTGGTTGTAATGCTTTGGGCTGCATCTAGCGCCAGCACGACGATATCAAGTGCGCCTTTCCACGCCCACTGCTTTGATCTGCGCCTGCCGCTCGGCCTAGAAACTGCGCCGATGCAACGATAGAGCCCTACATGTGTTTTTCTGTGTTTGCTTGCGTGTTCACAAGATGTAAGGCTATAGCTGATTGATTCTGCTATGTTGAATGGTAACTGAGGTTGGCTAATGTGAGCTTCAAACTAGCTCCATCTCCCATTGGCCTGTAAATATAACGTTAGCTAACTCGACCCAAACAAAGAGGGGTTTCCATGTCTTGTTGGAGGCTAAAGTTAAGCTGCAGTGTGACCAGTTGCATTAGCTAATTTTGCGCCAAACTTTATGGCGGTCTAATTTAGCGCCAAACTATCGGTTGTGTGTGTGTGTGTGAGAGAGAGAGAGACAGAGAGAGCGCGCGCGCCAATCATCCTATAGTTAGGATGGATTTTCTACTTGCTTGATTTGCTAATGTATTATACTGTAGATGTGCTTCTTCTACCATATAAGGTGAAATGGCATTTGGGCTTGCCTCTTGGTGTCAAGGAGATGCGTTTGATAGCTATAGTTTGTTCCCCTTGCCATAGTGTGAGTGTGTGTGTGTGTGTGTGTGTGTGTGTGTCTGCGCGCGTGCGTGCGTGTTTGGCTTGATGCGTTCGATAGCTATAGTTTGTTACCCGCCTTCTCCTTGCCATAGCTGTGTGTGTGTATGTGCGCGCGCGTGCACGGGCGCGTAATAATCAGCACGGAGTAATCAGTGAATTTTTATGTTACTGCAACAGCGATCATAAAGGCAAGATTGATTATACTAAGACAACTATTGGAAAATGAAATTGAGAAGGGAGAGGAGCTTGTAATTTAACTTATTTTCTGTGGCAGTAAACTGAATGAGTATTGTTTGAGAGATGTTGGTTGCATTCCAACTATAGTTGCTATTACATTGTTCAAGATGGGACCATTTTGGAAGTTATACAGTTAGTTCATATTAATACTAGGGATGCACTGATTGCTAAATTCTGGGCCAATACCGATCACCAATTTTTGAAATGAACAATCAGACTGATACCAATATATACCCATACCGATTTATTTGACAGGGAAACAAATAAATCTTCATTATAAACAAATAACTGAACTGTCTTTCAGTCCAACGTTGTAGATTTCAGGGACACAACTGCAAAATGACGACAACTGGGCAGTGTGGAGCGAGGCTCCACGTCCATTTTATGCCTGTGAAACACATGGTTTTATCTACACTTGTAGTAACTAGTTTTCCAATTGTAAATATATTTTTATTTTGCGATTTTTATAACTATGACATGTAATGTGTGTTGTGCTCCCCTTTTAGGGAAATCAGGCTTCTAAATCAAAAAGTAGATGGCATCAATGAAAAGATAGATGACATAATCGAGAAGGTGGGAACTGGCAGCGGCATTGGGGGAAGCAGCACAAAGGTGCCTCTTGAGCTGTCGGTAAGTGTGGCCATTATCAGTGTCTATGATCAATTGATGAATGAATGAAAGCTTTATTTCGGACTTTCAAAAAAAAAGAAATAGTAATATACACAAGTAGTATCAATATTACAAAATATATATATTTATAAGTGAAAAAAAAAGAAAATAAAACGAAAAATTAAATAAAAAAATAAACAATAATAATCAGAATACGTGACAGCAACGAGGTCCGAAAAGGAGTAGGATGAAGTACACTGTACTTATTATACCCCCAGTCCACAGTTCACATTCTTAATCAATTGACTTCCACTTTTATACTATTTACATTCTCAATAAACCATATATTATGTTCATACACACATATATACAATATATATATATATATATATATATATATATATATATATATATATATATATATATATATATATATATATATACATACAAATACATTCATACCTTGCATAATAAATATAATTTATAGTTCTAGTGTATAAATTATTAATTATTAATAATATACCATTAATAGTATGTATATACCAATTTGCATATTTACAGAGTAATATTATGTACAATACAATTAACTAATAGTGCATATTATAATATATATACAATATAAATAATCATACCATGCTATTAATCGCTTCACATAACTTGATAATCATATTGTGTCTGAAGTTTTGTTCACATGCAGATGTAAGACACTGAAAGCTGTAACCCTATTTAACCTGGTTCTTGTACAGAAAAAAGTGCAAATGAAAATAGTATAATTATTGTTTAATTTTTTTAAATGTAAAAATACACTTTATAATGAAACTTAAAAAAATAATTGGGCTACACATGAAAGAAGGCTGTCTGTCCACCAATCTTCCTGCCTGCTGCTGAAACACACATCAAGTTATGAATGCAGACTAATTTATTTGTTTCATATAGTGTATTTGCCAGTAGGTTTACCGCTGTGTAATATTGCTAATGATGTATGTATTGTTCTAATTAAATTGGAAGAAGTAATTTAATGTTAAGTATGTTAGGATAGGTTATATACTTCAATTATTCTGCTTATCTGTGCAACTGAATCGTCTGTTACTGTGGAAATTAGCAAGCAGGGTCCAATCAGAGTGTGTAATGTTTAGAAGATGTCATTGTTTGGGGTTCCAAACTAAATTCGGCTTCATTATTACATTTACGTTTCAAATGTATGCCATTTGCAGACCCTGGTCCGTCAAACCCACAGAAGCCTGGGTGAACAGCTTCAGTGGAGAGTCCAGCAAACTGACAAGTATGTTATGGCAAATCCTGTTTTGCATATTTGCCAATATTGGGACAGATTATCACATACATTTGTTATGGCCCACACTCTGTATTTCCTTCACTGTTGTAGTTGAATCTGAGTCCTGGACGCATTTTCAGGACTCATGACTTGACTTGGACTTGAGAACTGATGACTTGGACTTGGACTCGAGCATTCATGCATTTGGACTTGGAAGTTGGAGACGAGGACTCGGACTTGCTAATTAATAAAGACAGTTTTTTGTTTCTCTTTAATATGCCCTAATAATTTGCCATAAGATATGTATAGCTATATTAATATCCTGACATTATTCAATAATTTTCGTGCAAGGGCAGATACATGTGTTCACCTAGATGTGGGTTCAGGCTCATGCTCAGTAACTCCGGACTCAGAGTCGGACTCAAGTAATCAGGATTACACCAGGTGCTTAACAGAAGCAGAGCTGAAGCTAAAGCCACGTTGAAGCTATGCTCACACTAAACATATCACACAAGAAGCACTCTCTGTTCCTCTGTGCCTCGCTCGGCGCACATTGACCCCCCGCCCACAATTTTCATTGACTTCCTGCCTGGCAGCTTCATGCTTCACGCTTGGAAAATAGAACTGAATCCTGAACGATCGTTTCAGTGTGGCACGCGCGCAGCTGTTTTTTACGGCCTCGCCTGCTAACAAGGACGCCGAAAAGAAACTTGTGGCTTCACCGTTGCTTGAGTGTTGCTTGGTGTGAACGCCCTGTCAGACTCATTTGATAGTCTATTTTGTCCCGTATTATCACTCTCATTTTCTGTTAGCTCATAAGCAATACTTTTTGATAAAACCTTTGAATTGGGATCTAAAAATGTATTTATTGGATTAAATGAATGGTGAGATGTTACCAATAGTGCCAATGCTTATGCTTCCAGGTTCAGGACAACGCATAACGAGCTGGTGACAAAAGCTGTCATCCAGACAATCACTGACATGGGGCAGGGGCAGTTGTGGAGTATCCAGCTCATGAGAAGTAAGTATTGGGGGGGGGGGGGGGGGGTGTTGGGATAACATTTTGTTAACCCTACTATCTGCTGTATGCAGAGAGAGATACATGCAGATCTTGTACTGGTAAGATCAGTGTAATTGTGTTGATCAGAGCCAAGTTTAAGTTGAAGGAATCCAGACCTTCGAATTCACCCTCCACTGTGTTGAGTTTTTGCTGCTTCTGCTCTGGCATCGTGCCATCAGAAACAACTTGTCCAATGAGTGCTGAGGGGGACTAACAATTATCCAATCAGCATCAATAAACAGTGCAACACTAAGCATGACCAGTAATGCTGTGGTCATGTTTTTGTCAAGTGTGCCGAGGAGTAATAACAACAGTGGCAGCAGCCACCAGACGAGATAGACGCTGCTATCGAAGCTGTTTTAATTTGATCAACAGTACCACTTTGAAATCTGAACAGCACTCTTCTTTGAATGCATTTATTCAAAGGAGAGATGGTGTTTTTTATCTTCTCCTTAATAACCCACCACATGGTGGAGCGGTTACAAATTGAAATCCGTGGAATTAAGTAATTTTTAGTGCAAGGCCACTTTGGCCTTTGATAGATACAAATTTACAATACCTATTTATTGGGGCATCATGGCCAAAATGTAGGGCACCAAGGCCAAAACCAATGGTTATTTAAATTATTTTTTCAGTCATTTTTCCAGAACAGAAAAAATAGAAATATATACAGATCTGGCACTAAATTTATTTTATAATTTTCTTCTTTATTCCTTCTTTTACTGGTTACTAAATTTATTTGCCTTGCCTAGGCCATGTCTACATTACCTCGTATTTGATGGTTCGGCACTTCGTTTGCACCTATTGTCCACACACTACCTCTATTGTTCTGAGCATCAAGCCGTTTGTCACGATACGATAGTATTGCGATATTGCAATATGCTAGTATTGCGATATATTGAGTATTGCGATATTGCAATATATTATGATTTATTACCTTTTTTCAACTGCAAATTATGTCCCCAAAGGAAAATGGCTTTTTGAAGATCTGTTTTATCTAATTAAATAAAGTTTCCAGTCTGTCCATCTCACTTCAATCATTTGTATTGCAGCAAAATTTGATTATCAAGCAGACAGACTGACCACAGTGTCATAAAAACCTGCCAGAAATGTTGCATACACTTGAGATTTTGTATAATAAAATATCACAATATTTGACATTCGATACAATATATCAAAGACTTGGTCTATGCATTACCCTCACATCTCAAAGACACTACATAGTTTCTGATTAAGTTGACAGAGTGTCGTGTGTCATGATCTTCTTTGTACTATGGATGTTGCTAGTTTATATCCCAGCATACCCCATAAAGATGGCTTGGAAGCCACGCATTATTTTTGGAATCAAAGAACTGAATCACATCCCTCCTCTGAGTTTCTGTTATCTTTAACAAATTAAGTTTTGACTAAGAATTATTTTAAGTTTCAGGATCAATACTACCTTCAACATCGGGACTCAGCTATGGGCTCACCGGTGGCTCCAAATTATGCAAATTCTGTTTATGGGATAATTTGAATTCAATTTTATTTATAATGATAATCCCTATTCTAAGTTTATTAAAGGGATAGTTCTGTTTGTTTGAAGTTGGGTCCTATGAGGTACTCTCATACAGTCAGTGCACTGGGTAAAGCACTCTCGATGCATCCGAGATAGGAGAACTGCACTCCAGCTGCAGCATGCATCCAGAGTGCTGTACCCAGTGCACTGACTGTATGAGAGTACCTCATAGGTACGGCAACTATTTTAGGGCATCCTCGTCCGTCAGAGTATAGGCTATCGTTCCTCAGTCTAAAGCGTTGTCAGTTGTCATGTCTCCTATAGTAAATCATCGAGTGTGCTCTGAAACACCTTCAGTCCTCACACGAAAACGCTGTCATTCCTCCTGCCTCACTTATCACTCAAACTAGCTGTCAGGCATCACTCCTCACGTCTCACACAAAAACGTTGTCGATCCTCCTGCAGACTAGCTGTCAGGCATCACTCAAACTAGCTGTCAGTCATCACATGAAAACGCTGTCATTCTTTGTTTTTGGTTGTTCTTCCGTGTGATGGGGAAACCGCAATAATGCCTCTGTGAAATGAGCAACAATTTCTTACAACTTCACTTTCGGTTGAGTGATTTTGCCTTCAAAATAAAAGCCTGTTTTCTTTTATTTACAATAGATTAAAGTAGTAATCCATGAGACCCAACAGATTAATTAATTATGTTGGGTCTCATGGATTACTACTTTAATCTATTGTAAAAAAAACAACACGCTTTTATTTTGAAGGCAAAATCACTCAACCGAAAGTGAAGTTGTAAGAAATTGTTGCTCATTTCACAGAGGCATTCTACACGGAAGAACAACCAAAAACAACGAATGACAGCGTTTTCATGTGATGACTGACAGCTAGTTTGAGTGATGCCTGACAGCTAGTCTGCAGGAGGATCGACAACGTTTTTGTGTGAGACGTGAGGAGTGATGCCTGACAGCTAGTTTGAGTGATAAGTGAGGCAGGAGGAATGACAGCGTTTTCGTGTGAGGACTGAAGGTGTTTCAGAGCACACTCGACGGTTTACTATAGGAGACATGACAACTGACAACGCTTTAGACTGAGGAACGATAGCCTATACTCTGACGGACGAGGATGCCCTAAAATGGTTGCAATACATAGGACCCAACTTCAAACAAACAGAACTATCCCTTTAAAAGCTATTGGAGATACATAGACAATCTATTTTTTATTTGGAGTGGTAATGCTGAAGAAATAAAACTATTTCATGCTTTTTTTAACTCAAGAAAGGAATCAATTAAGTTTACATTATGTTATGATTTGGAACAGATTTCTAAGTCAGATCTGCCCAAGAGACCCACTCACTTTCTTTGTTTCTCGTTCTATTCCTTCTGGTAATTTTCCTTGCTATAATTGGGACATTGTTATGCCATGCTCAAAGGTAATCATTTCACGCATCCGAGTTCTGGTGTGAACATTAAGGTCAGAGGCAGAATCACATGTAACACTAGATATGTTGTTTACCTGTTGAAATGCCCATGTAATTTATACTATGTAGGCAAAACAAAACGCTAGTTAAAAACCAGAATCTGAACACAAATGCTCTATACGCAATCAGGATGAGAAATCATCAGTTGCGAGACATTTTAATAGTTGAATGCTTGTGAAACTAGCGTTTGCATGGATAAACTTTGGGGGATTTTTGCAACATCATGTTTGAACTCGACGAACGGCAACTTACCTCTGGTCTCCAAATGAAAACAAGTCGTGGTAATCAGAGCCAGCCTTCTTTGTGATAAGATTGTCTGGAACAATCAGACTGATTGCATGTCTTCCTCAAAATGTCCGTAGGCTATTATTAAATTATTATTATTATATTATTAATATTTTATTCCTGACAGGACAGGTGTTTATTATTCATAATTCTCTGAAGTCTTTGTGATAGTAATAGCAGAAGTTGCGAGGGTCTTTGATCTTATATCTCCAAATTACCCGATAGCCTAAGTAAATAAATAAATAACTTTCTCTCTCTCTCCTCGCACGGCGCACACCCGATGTAGACTACAATGTAGGTCTAACAGAACGCATTCTTATAATCATAAAATCTTGGGGAATTATCTTTTCTATTCCGAGAGGCTATTGGCCTATCGGAGTGTCTCCTGGCCAATCCAGGAGGCTTGGCAATACTATTTGGACCGTTTCATTGTGGCTGTGTGAACACAAACGAACCCACGCACAAATGCAACAATTGTATCAATTAAGTACCCAAATTGAACACAAAGCAAGCAACCTAGAGGTGTGAATACACCCTTAATTCTGAAAGTCTAAGTCAAGTCAAGTCAAGTCAAGTCAAGTCAAATTTTATTTATATAGCACCTTTCATACACAAAGGCAATTCAAGGTGCTTTACAAAAAAATAATCGAAAAAACAAGCAGCAAAGCAATGCACATATAAAAAACACATAAAAAACACAGCCGACAGTTTTAGTTAAAATATATACTCAAATTAACAAACATGAAACATTATTTCTGTTTTAAATAAGTTACAAGGCACTCTTCAGTATTATTATTACATGTACAGTCCATTTGTTGGAAATGTACAGGAATTTTTTTTTTTTAAATTACAGGCCGAGAGAGGCAGTAGTTTAGTAGCAGTTAAAAGCAAGAGTAAACATGAAGGTCTTTAGCTTGGATTTAAAAATAGGCAGAGTAGGGGCAGATCTAATGTGTTCAGGGAGTTTGTTCCAGTTATGAGAGGCATAGTGGGAGAACGCGGCTTCACCATGTTTTGATTTGGTCCTTGGGACAATTAGTAGACCAGTGCCTGAAGATCTCAGGGATCTGGATGGTTCATAGTGTAGAAGCATTTCAGAGATGTAGTGTGGGCCTGACCCGTTGAGAGATTTGTAAACTATTAGCAGAATTTTAAAGTCTATTCTAAGATTTACTGGCAGCCAATGCAGGGATTTGAGAACTGGTGTAATGTGTTCAGCTTTCTTGGTTCTTGTTAGAACTCTAGCAGCCGCATTCTGAATGAGCTGAAGTTGTTTAACAGCTTTTTTGGGAAGACCATTGAAAAGACTGTTGCAGTAGTCTAGCCTGCTAGAAATGAAAGCATGAATTAGTTTTTCAAGATCTTGTTTGGACATATAGCCTCTAATCCTTGCTATATTTTTTAGATGATAGAAGGCAGATTTTCTTATAAGCTTGATGTGGGAGTTGAAATTTAGATCAGAGTCAATAATAATGCCAAGATTTTTTACCTGGTCCTTTGGCTTCAGAGATAGGGATTCGAGGTGAGCAGTAACTTTGAGCCTATCTTCTTTTTTGCCGAAGACAATTATCTCTGTTTTGTCTTTATTAAGTTGGAGAAAATTCTGGCACATCCAATCATTAATTTGCGCAAGGCACTGACACAGTGACTCTATGGGGGCATAGTCATCCGATGAGAGGGCTATGTAGAGTTGGGTGTCATCTGCATAGCTATGATAAGCTATGTGACAAGTTAAAAACTAAACACTCTACTGTCACCGATAATTTGTCAATTTTGTTTTATTATCTATTTCCAGAAGCCTGCAACAGGGCTTATGAAAACCTGAAGAGCCAGGCAAAGCTGCAGGAGGGAACAACCAAGGAGGCCGTTATGCGGAGAAAGCTCCTTACAAGCCGGCATGATAGGGTGAGTATATCTTCCCGTGGAAGCCACAAATCTATATTGAATCTCAATTCAATGCATTGCCACATGGTTATCAATTAAAATGCCTAATTCCACGAATGTAGTTTTGGTAAGCCAAACCTATTTACACACTTTATTTTGGCGCTGTAGCAGGACTGGAGAGAGCCACTAATGTTAACATAATTTAACCTGGTTACATGATGGCTAGTTAACTGCACGGATCAGTTTTGCATTTCCAAATATGTCCAAACAAACTGGCAATAAGCCAGTAGCGAGCACACTCACCGGTGTTTTTAAAGTTTCGGTGCACGGCACAGGAGATACTTGGTAGGAGAAGGAGAGCCAGCACACAAAAATGTCCTTTTGTTGGGTTTATTCCAGCTTAACACCAGGTACAGCACACGGACGTTTCAGCCTAACAGCCTTCTTCAGCGTGTTGCTGTGTCAGGTGGAAATGACGTTTAAATACACTGAGACCGGAAGTCCATTAAATAAACGAAATATCAAAATTCAGTTACAGTATATAAAGAATTCAAGAACCAAGCAATACACAACACGCACGTTCCATTATCAAAGAAAATGTCTACATACAACAATGTATGCATATATAAATAACAATAGTCTGGTCAGCCCCACTGTGTGGGAGAGCAGAACCAGGCCTTTATATATGCATTTATATATGAATTTTGATATTTCGTTTATTGAATGGACTTCCGGTCTCAGTGTATTTAAACGTCATTTCCGCCTGACACAGCAACACGCTGAAGAAGGCCGTTAGGCTTAAACGTCCGTGTGCTGTACCTGGTGTTAAGCTGGAATAAACCCAACAAAAGGACATTTTTGTGTGCTGGCTCTCCTTCTCCTACCTTGCATTTCCAAATAGCCTCAGTACCTAATGCTGCACTATGCAGTCAGTGTGTGCAGAATAGGGATGGCAGGATAAACCAACTGGAGATTGGAGAAGTTTAACACCATTAATTCAATTTAAATTTCATTGGAATTTAGTCTATACATTGTGTTTGACTCTGTGTGAAGCCAATTTAGGCGCTGATATGACAGTCCCATTACAGTCATAATATATATATTTTTTCTGTCTCTATCAAGCAAAAAGAGCGCAGTAAAATGTACAGGTATTAAAGGTCCCAATTCGTGCAGCTGTAACCTCTTAAAAACGTGTGTCTCTGGTCCATAAAACATGATTCTGGATTAATCTGTCGAAAATATAGCAAACCCGTTTGTTGTGACGGAGTTCTCACTTCCTCATCTGGTCGCTTCCCAAGAACGGCCTGTTTCTATAATATATTCAGAACTAACAGTTCCCATTGGCCGCTGAGGGAGAGCCCGCCCCAGGCTCCCAGCGGCCAATCAGATTAGCGTCTGTGGACCAGCACGCTAGGTTGCGAGTTATCGTTAACTAAACGGTACTACGCTAAAGAGGACATCTCAAAATGCCTAGACTTACCGAATGCACCTCTGCAGTTGCTGGATCACGTACAGTTGGCGTCGCTCCAGCTAGAAGTGTTAATTTTGTGGCTATAGACTAAATGGTGCAGGTAGCTTGTGTGAGAGGGACCCGAGTATGCAGGAGGAAGCTAGTGACGTCGATATTCTCTCCAGATTCCTCTCTGGGCAAACGACGCGTTTGGGGGTGTGGCTTGGAGGAGACTGCAGGGGGACGCTGGATAGGGACAAATCCAACTGTGGCAGTTCTGAACGTGTGACCACTCATTACAGGGAGGGCTGACAGCAGTATATATGCATTTACAAGTAAAAACAGCTTTTGCACGGAATGGGACCTTTAAAATGGTACTAGTGCCGACTTACCAGACTATAATTTGTGCTGGATGGAAAGAAATGCTCCTTTAGATTTGGTAGATTTGCCATTGCAAAGCCAGCATAAAAACATAATTTGACCACTGCTGCAGCTCACAGTTTTTTCTCTCTCTTTATAGCTCTTTAAGAAGAGGGTGAAAGTTGGGGAGAAGGTGCTGAGCCAAGAGGACTTGAGATACTTGAAAGGGGCTGACGGAAATGTGATGAGTGATGAGGAAAGCGATGAGGAGAAGTCACGGTACATATTTTCCTCACCAAAATGGCGCTCACCACGTCTGACCACGATCGTTACCTCCTGCCAGAAGGTCCTTGATGAGAACAGGAGGAAGGGAGTGGAGCCACGCTCCACTCATCACCGTCTCCCCTCTGGACAAGATTCTAACAGAGGACCTCCTGCTGCATCCAGGAGTCAGCCATACCTGGCAGAGGAAGAGGGTGCTCTAGCTGAAAGCTCCAGCTGAAAAATCAACACAGTCTCAAGGAAAATGGTAAAATAGCAGTGTTGGTCCACAGCTAGAAATTTTAGAATTTTGCCTCCAAAATTGTAAAATGGTAACTTGTTTTCAATGGCAGTTCATACGGGGGTGGGAGGTTTTTGAGGGGTGGGCGAGGTTAGGTTATGGTCTGGGAAGAGGTTAGGTTTAGGGCTAGGGTCTGGTTGAGGTTAGAGGGGTAACTGAGGTCGGAAGTTAGAGTGGTCGGAAGGTGGAGGTCAGAGACCTTGAAGGGATCTCCCACCTACCCAAAACAAAACTGACCAAAACAAAACGTTAGAATTTCGCCTCCCAAATTGTAAAGTGGTAGCTTTTTTGAATGGGAGTTTATACAGGGGTGGGAGGTTTTTGAGGGGTGGGAGAGTTTAGGGTTAGGGTCTGGGGAGAGGTTAGGGTTATAGTCTGGGAGAGGTTAGAGCAGTCAGAGGTTAGAGGATTCCCTTTGGGAGTCGGAAGGGGGGTCTCAAAACCGAACCCAAAAAGTTACTATTTTACAATTTGGGAGCCGAAATTGTAAAATAGCAACTTCTTTAGGCTGTGGACCAACGTTGCTATTTTACATTTTCTTTTAGACTGGGTTGGAAAACTAAGAGCTTGTTTGTTTGACTGTTGAGGATGTTTTGTTTTTGGAACTTTTTTATTTTATTTGTTATTGTTGGATATGTTTTTGTCCAGCATTCCTTGTTGTTCATGTATCGTATGTAGATATGTTAAAAATATTATTTTTCATTTGCAAGATCTCACAAACAGCACAGTTGAGAAGTGTTCTTCACACATTCTAACCTCTCTTTTTTTAATAGTTAATCTCAGTGATCCGATTTGTAAACCCTCACATAGTGTAAATTTCAGCCATCTAATATGCTCCCAGACCTCCACACATCAAGTAGCAGGAAGCACTAGCTTCTCACAGAGAAGATGAGAGGGTGACCCACCCCGGTGCGCTCTCTGTGCAAAAAGGCAGTTTTCACGGCTTTGTGGTGAGAGACGCACGGTGTCAGTGAAAACAACCCACATTCATGTGTCGATAACTAAAGAACGGAAGCACGGAGAAACAAACTGTTTTTTTTTTCATGGAAGTAGAGGCTTTGTTCTGTCTTTTGGGATATTTGGTGTTCTAATAGTCATAGAAGAAAATATTCTGTGGGTCATGGAAATCACTGAAAATGCTCACAAACCCTGGCGGTGACTTTATTTTGAACTCTGACTGTTTTTGTATGTTTCATAACTGCCACGTTGAATTGAATTTGATGTTCAAATTGCGTTAATAAAATAATTATATTTGAAGATTCATAGATTATGTATTTTTCAATGAGTAGAAGGTGTACTTGAAAAGATTTGGGGCATTTTGTTGAAAAAAATATATATCAGACACAATTTAAAGAGTATTTTTCTAATAATAATCTGTCAAGTCTTGTAACTGACAACACATACATCTGAATAGATATTAGATAACAGTTATATCTCTATACAAGATATTCTGTCCTATTGTGACTGCCAAAACAATATATTGACTAAATTTTAAAGTGCTCCCAGTCCGGAAGTTGATACTCCGAAGATGAGTTATAACCAGCGAGTATTTACAGTAATTTTGATCAGATTTGAATCATATCCTAGAATATCCAAGACATGTGGCTATTACTCTAACCATATCTAAAAGTTTTCTGCTATGGATACTACATGTATATCAAGTTTCCTGCTATGGATATGACATGTATATTGCTTACTGGATTCTAATATACACAGGGCGAGGCATTTCGGTAGTATCATGTGATATACTGTGGTGTATACATTAGTGTTTGGCTTTCAAAATATGGCATCAGTCATATCTGGAAAATATTTGGACTCCATATTCTGGTAGTGTCAAAGTGGTCAGATTCCGGATTTAAGATATGCTCCGGACATGAGTCAGAAGCTGTGAGTATCGACACTTAATTTGATCAGATTTGAATCATATCTTTGAATGTCTGAGTAAGGATATTAATAGTATCTCAACGTTTCCTGCTACGGATATGACACATACATTGCTTCCCGGAATTTAACACACACAGGACGAGGCATTTCGGTAGTATCATGTGATATGCTGTCACCAGACATGTGGTGTGTTTTGGCTTTCAAAATATGGCATCAGTCATATCTGGAAAAAATTTGGACTCCATATTCTCTTGGCGTCAAAGTGGTCAGATTCTGGATTTAAGATATGCTCCGGACATGAGTCATAAACTGTGAATATCAACAATCAATTTGATCAAATTTGAATCATATCTTTGAATTTCCGATATAAGGATATTAATAGTATCTCAAAGTTTCCTGCTACGGATATGAGACGTATTGCTTCCCAGATTTTAGCACACACAGGACGAGGCATTTCGGTAGTATCCTGCCATATGCTGTCACCAGACATGTGGTGTGTTTGGCTTTCAAAATATGGCATCAGTCATATCTAGAAAAAATGTGGACTCCATATTCTGATGGTGTCAAAATGATCCCAATCCGGACTTAAGATATGCTCCGGACATGAGTCATAAACCATGAGTATCGACAGTCAATTTGATCAGATTTGCATCATATCTTTGAATGTCCGACATAAGGATATTAATACTATCTCAAAGTTTCCTGCTACAGATATGACACGTATATTGCTTCCCGGATTTTAACACACACAGGACGAGGCATTTCGGTAGTATCATGTGATATGCTGTCACCAGACATGTGGTGTGTTTGGCTTTCAAAATATGGCATCAGTCATATCTAGAAAACATTTGGACTCCATATTCTGATGGTGTCAAAATGATCCCAATCCGGACTTAAGATATGCTCCGGACATGAGTCAGAAACCGTGAGTATCGACAGTCAATTTGATCAGATTTGCATCATATCTTTGAATGTCCGACATAAGGATATTAATACTATCTCAAAGTTTCCTGCTACGGATATGACACGTATATTGCTTCCCGGATTTGAACACACACAGGGCGAGGCATTTCGGTAGTATCCTGCCATATGCTGTCACCAGACATGTGATGTGGTTGGCTTTCAAAATATGACAGCAGTCATATCGGGAAAATATCTAAACTCCATATTCTGATGGTATCAAGTGGTCCCATTCGGAGTTAAGATATGCTCCAGATATGAAATTGTAAAATGTTGTGGTCGGAGAGTATCCAACCCAGATTTCCTCATATATGGGTCATAATTTGACATATCCTGGCAAGACTAACTCCGGATTCTGGGGTATTTCGCGCAGTGATACAGGTTTACATAAAGCAATCTTATTTAACCATTCGACTTCCGGTGTAATGCCTTGTCACTAATGTATACAAGGTGACCATTAAGAGACAGTTTCTGGGTTGATTTGTCTTACTGCCTGGTTGTGTGCCAGGGTGAGACCTAGCCAACTGAAACTACGATATGGAGACTCTTTGAGAGTTGAGTTTGTGTGTGTGCGTGTGCGTGTCCATTTGCTATCTGTGCACCCAGGCAGGCAGTGTGTGTCATAATATCCTGAGGATGATGTAAAGCAGATAGAGGAAGGAGAAGAGGCCCCAAAGTGTCACAACTCATTTACCACACAATCTCCTTTCTTTGTTACTTCTTCTCATCCACCCTTCCGCTTTTTAATTTCATGACTTCTGCTTGAAACTCTCCCTCGTCCATTCATACTTGCCTTTGCTATCACCCTCTCCTTCCTACTTCCTCTCATCTTTTTCTTTTGCACCACATGTTTCAAAAATGTATAAAACATGGATAATTTACAGCAGGGCGATGTGGGAATTTAGGACTTTAATCATGAGAGAGATAACGAGGAAAAGAGTGGAAGAGAGTTACAACGTATGGAGACAATATAGGTGGGTTTTTACCCTCATCTAGACTTGGACAACTATTTTGAATAGCATATCACTGGTGTAAAGGGATCAGTTCATCCCAGGCAAGAGTCCCACAGTGGCCCTGTGAAAAGGCTCTGGGTTATGGGCCCCCTGAGCTCTTGGGCCCCTGTGCCTGGGCCCGGTAGGCCCGCTTGGTAATACATCCCTGCACCTGACAGAACATTTCCTCACAGATCTCATGCTCCAGTGTGAAGCACAGATCCTTAGAAAGAGCCCAACACATCCAGCAGGTAGAACCATACTGGTCAGTTTTGTCATCCAGTGTGAGACTCGTCATATCTCACCGCCTGTATCTGGCAATTTGTTTCTGGTTTGTGTTGCACTATTATCGTTGGCCCATAGAAAGATGGTTTTAATATGGTTTTAGTTGATTTTATTTTTGTGGTTACATAGTGAGACAACTCACATCACATTGATTTACTATGATGCCTGGGTTTTCATTTTTTTTTTTTTTTTTTATTATTATTATTTTTAGCACAGACAGTTTCCGCATCCCCCGGATCTGGAAGAGTTTAAGGAGGTTAATGAGATCACCTCCATTAATAACTCTCTTAATTAATTTTAAGGGGATTCACCATTAATTAACGGGCAAATTAATCTGAACTAGATGGTCTACATTTCCTAACGAAAATGTAATTGTGCTTGCTGTCCCCGCCATGCACCGCCTGGCTTACAAGGTCCCTGCCCATGCAATTAGGGGGACTAATGCTGCCTTCCAGACACCTGGGACGTGGGTGTTTCCCAGTGGAAAAGTCCCAGTCCCCACCTTCAACACAATATTTCTCCTATAGGCTCAGAGTACATCTGTCCACACCTGTGCCAAGTTTGGTTAGCATCGGACAATCTTTGTGAAATAGGCCCCACCCACAGAAGATTGGAAGTGGATTATATCGCAACGGTGCGTTTTTTTTCCAAAACTTCCAAATCAGTGTTGTGCAGGACAGTCCCCACATGATGTGTGCTTTGGTTTGGTGAAGATTTGACCAAATTTCAAGGAGGAATCGCAAAAAAACAGTTTTGGACAAAATGCAAAATGGCGGGAAATGTAGATATACGAAAATGGGCGTGGCCTAGATGAGTAGATGCGGAAGGACCCAAGCAATCCAGGGGAAAAAAAGTTTGATGATAGACCCTACGGTTCAAAAGTTATGAACCAAAACATAAAGAGGGCTGTTATAGCACCACCATCTTGTCAATTGGTGCAATTATTTCGTGGATAGTAAAAGACCCCTCTGTGAACCTCCCTAACAAGTTTCATAGCTGTACCTCATATGGTTTCTGAGATACAGCTAATTTAAAGTCCCTGGAAACCAAAATCCACAAAAACGTTCTAACTATGTTATTTAGGGTCTTGTGTTAGTAACTGTCTGCCTCAGAAATTATTATACATTACTTTCAACCCAAAGCCTTAAAATCGACACTTTTCTACAAGATTCTACAAAGTACTTCCTCATTGAAGAGAGCAGTGCGTGAGGTGCTAAAATGCAGGAGCTTATGACGTCATAAGCTCTATATAACCTTTGTACACGCGCGCAACTCGCCCTACTGTGTGTGTGTGTGTGTGTGTGTGTGAGTAACTTTGCGTCACCAGGCTGTGTCGAGCGCTATGCTGTTCTCTCTCTCTCTCTCTCTCTCTCTCTCTCTCTCTCTCTCTCTCACTAGTCCCGAGAGAGAGAGAGGAGAGAGAGAGAGAGAGAGAGAGAGAGAGAGAGAGCACAGAGTGGGAGACAGACACGCTGTGGGGGCAAAGAACAGACAGAGATCTCTTCCTCTCAGAGCCGCGGAGCAACGCGCGAACACACACACACACACACACACACACACACACACACACACACACACACACGCGGTGTGTGCACAGTGCACACACCAACACTCATCTCTCTTTCTTTCTTTCTCCGTTTCCCTCCCCCCCTCTCTCTCGCGCTCTCCGAGAGACAGAAATTTCCCTGCTGTAGACTGGACACGCCCACACAGTCCGCGGGAGAAAGTACACTCTAAAAAATAATGAAATCTCATGAGTTTTGCCATGGCTGTCAAACCTAAATTTATATACTTTGCGACGTTCATCATCGTTCAAATTCGGCTGGTGGCTTATTAACATAGGATCCTGTGATGTGATGAACTCAAAATGCTAAATAATAAAGAAATATTTCTGGTTTCCAGGGACTTTAATGTTTTTTTTTGTCTATATGATTCTCTGTACCCAGAATGCAACACTCCTGCTCAGAGTTACTGTTAAGCTATATTTATCTGGTGAAATCACACTAGATTCCTGCTTCCAGTACACTTTTTGCATGTGTTTTTTAACAGAGAAGAGCTGCAGCTGCTCAAAAGATAATATGTAAAATGTATGAGAGTGAGACCATGAGCGATATAACACTTGTAATACATGTATAGGTATGTCTGTTGTCTGTAGAATAGCGTGCGTGCGTGTCATACAAGAAGGAAGGCTGGCCATAATGAGAATGAATCTGCACTTCCTGCCGCCCTTCAAAATAAAACCATTTAGAAGGGACAGGCACTGAATGCTGCTATAGCGCCCCCTAAAGGCTAAATGACAAAATACTTCTGATATAGGCTCAGAGTACATCCCTCCACACCTGTAGCAAGTTTGGTTAGCATCGGACGATTTTTGTGAAATAGGCCCCACCCACAGAAGATTGGAAGTGGATTATATCGCAATGGTGTGTTTTTTTTTTTTACTTCCAAATCAGTGTTGTGCAGGACACTCCCAACATGATGTGTGCGTTGGTTTGGTGAAGATTGGACAACATTTCAAGGAGAAATGGCAAAAAAACTGTTTTGGACAAAATGCAAAATGGCGGAAAATCTAGTCAGACGGAAATGGGCGTGGCCTAGTTGAGTAGATGCGGGAGGACCCAAGGAATCCAGGGAAAAAAGAATTTTGATGATAAACCCTACGGTTCAAAAGTTATCGAGCAAAAGGTAAGGAGGGCTGTTATAGCGCCACCATATGGTCAATTGGTGCAATTTTTTCGGGGATAGTAAAAGACCCCTCCGTGCACCTCCCTACCAAGTTTGGTAGCTGTAGTCGTTATGGTTTCTGAATTACAGCTAATTTACTGCAAGATTTTGCAAGATTTTTCCAAACCCCATGCAAGTCAATGGGGAAAAAAATGGCGCTTAATGGCGAATTGCGGCCACACTGCTTTCACAAACCCTTAGCAAAGTCATAGCATACATGTCCTCAATGAGGCGGTCATTTTGAGGTCTGGCATGTCTATGTGGCGCAAAAATTGAGGGAGTTATTACGCGACAAACTTTTTGGCAGATATAAGAAAAATAATAATAATAAGTATGTGGGATTTCAAGATTGTGCCTTGCTTGTCAGCAAGCACAATAATTAATATAAATTAATGAAATTGTAAGGTTATTTTAACCTCATTAGCCCAGGCTGCTTTGGGGGTGTTCTCTTGCCTAGACAAACATATACCCCAAATAAATCAGGGTGGCTTCTCAACCATCAGGCCTATGTCTGGTCTTGTTTGAAATGTGAGAATCTATGGAATATCAATCACGTGCAAGTAAACCTGCATCTATTACTATTCCAGAGTAAATGGAGATGCAATAAAGTGAAAACAATATTTTCAACCTTGCCTAGTGAATAATCTAATTTTAAAAGGCAATATATATCAAGATGCCACAAATAATAATGCTGCTATTGCCATACTCCTTGACTACAACTGTAACTGTAAATTTGATCAAAATACACTAAAACGCACCATTTATGAGACAATTCTATGAAATATTCAGGCACTCTGCATGTTTTGCCCACATAACAGTTAGAGTTTGACTTTTTACTGGGAATTTAACTTCTAAACACTACTTATTTAGATATACATGTTACAAATGACATAACTCTTCCAAAAGCATTGAAATAGTTATAAAAGCAATGAATATGGCTCTGTATTCAATATTTTCTATTCTGCAACATGCTTTTCAGGCAACTTCATGTCAGCCTATGGCCTATATACTTCAGTATCACGCCACATATCTGTCTCTTCTACAGCTGAACCGTTTGGGTTTGACCAAGTAAAACTATTTTTATAAGCATTTTACGAAATGTAGATGGAAAAATGAATGGCGGATGAAGCCCCTGGTTTGTATGCTTAACCTGGAAGTGGGTGTGACTTTGGCAGCCGAGGAGTAATCAGTGCTCGTTGACTACACCTGTGCAGGTCTCAGCTGTAGCCTACATAAGCTGGCTGTGACTACACTCTGTCTCTGACCCTCTCTCAACCGCTGAAACAGGTAGGCCTAGTTCCTCTCTCAACCACTCAAACAGGTAGGCCTAGTCCACTTTGGTGGTTTACACCAGACTACACCATACTTGTTTTCAGTCAAGCCATGCACCAGTGATTATACTGCTTAACACATGTGACTTACCCCTTGTTTCTTCCTCCCCAGAGTGTGTGTTCCAAAAAGTCACTTCAGTAGTGTAAGTCCTTTCACCTGTTTATATTTTCAGGAATGTTCTATATCTTTGCCTTTGTGGAAAGAATGGCCGCGCATGTGTTTGTCTGGCTAGCACTATTGAGTTTGTGCTTGTGTGAACAACAACATAATTGTCTTCATTTGTTTGTCATGCCTTGTGGTGATTACCGTTTAATTTACAAACCTTCATGTTTGACTGAATCACTGCCCAATGCTCATAATGCTAAGATAATTGTTTTAATATGGTCTATTAAGACTAGACTCTTTGTCTAGTCTAATCTTTGCTCACAGAGGCAGAGCCGGTCCTGTCTGGATAACTTTCAGCTGGAGAAGCAGCAAACTATGTGAGTGACGTTATGACTGACATGAATAAAAATGTCTAGTATCCTGCTCTACTGAACACTTCACATAGGCACATATCGTCAATTAAAAATCCTTTACTAACCATTTTGTTCACAATGAAGACGACAGCTTAATAATTCAGAGTGCCAAAGTCACGCCTTCTTCCGTATTCAGCATATGCACAGCGATTTCAAATGCTTAGTTTTACTTGGTCAAATGAACTGATTCAGCTACAGTGTGTATTTAGAATGGAATCAGGAGAAACATAACATTTCACTTGGACCAAAATGGAAGTCTTGTAGGCTTAACTTTTTAAATTTTGGTCCGAGTGCATCTCATGACTTTAAAGATGTCTGCATTGCTTGGGACTCAGTACAACGCTTGTCTATGGGTAAAATGAAATCTCTGTGCATATGCTGAATGTGGAAGGTGTGACTTTGGCAGTCTACTCAAGTCATCATGAAATAATGACTTGACTTCATTCTGCCTGGACAGGATGTCCCGGAGGACCATGTGGAGGAACGCTGCTAGCGAGGCACTGAGAAGGCATCAAGACGAAGCCCAAGTCTTGAATGCCTTCATCGTTCGACACTATGGCCCCACAGCGTTCCTCCTGAAAGACCAGGCACAGGACAGGACCTTCAGGGTAATTACTCTGCATTTCATGCTGCATTGAGTACCACAGGAAGAGTCCTAAGACCTGCGTGAGACCAGGATGTTGGCAATACCGGTTCCCTAATCTCAAAAGTCATGGCTTCAGGTTAAATGGCTGAAAAAGCTCTGGTTAACAAGCTTCTGAAACTGAACCTTGTATTGATCAAGATAATCTTCACAAATTAACACCACTTTTTGGAAGAGTGAATGATTTTTACAAATGTCAGAAAACTCACCATAGCTCATATCGGTAGTGCCGTTTTGTGAAGGTCCTCTTGCTGAACACAAGGTTGGCCGTTTTCATAAACTTTTTGTTAAGCACAAGACCATATAGGTATTTAACCAAAATACCATACAAAAAATCTTGATTTTTGGAGATGAGGTTTTGTTGCTTTGAGTCTACTTTTTCAACAGGTCGTATAAAATACCTGTATTGATGCATTTTCTTAACAGGTGTCTTTGGGCGACCCGCACATCTGTACCTGTCCTGTGTTCCTCCGGGAGCTTGAGCCATGCAAGCACATCTGCTGGTATGACACAATATGATGATATTGAAGTATGTTTTTAGCAAACCAACCAATCTCATTCTTCACACACTTGGTTGGAAGTGTACAGTTTCATGGGGTTAAGTAGAGAACCACCTGTGATATTTGCCTGAAGATCTAATGGCTTTAGGTTGTTAAGATGGCAGTTGCTAGTCTAAACGCCTCGCAATCTATTTCAATCAAATTAGCCCAACGCTAGAAAGGCTTTCTAACTCTTTTCCATTTCATTACAGGGTTTTGATGCGGGAACTCCAACTCCCGATCAACGACCGCTGTAAGTTGAATATATGAATTGTAGACTTTTTTCCATTTTAAATCCAGTAATCGTGTCATGATGATCCCAATTTCCCCTCGGATCAATAAGTTTTCTGATTTTCTGAAATAGTTTTGTAAAGTAGATTTTTAAGAGTCCAGAGCATTGGCACTTCCTGTTCCTATGTGTAAAAGTCATGGGGCTTTGGGTTAATTGCTTGAAATATGTCTGGTTAATTAAAGGAACAGTCACAGATTTTCAACCAGCTTTGTATCACTACAAACTATGTACTAAAACCTGTTTGGCAGGCGTTCATTTACTTGACTATTTTGAGATTAGAGTTATGGATAACTCTGATAAACTAAATAACTGCAAACTAATGACTGCAAAACTTAGTTGTCTCATACTACAGAGCTTGACGTGTAAGCCAACCCAGAGCTATATCTACTCCAAACAATTGCGCTAACAACCAGCGCTGGTCATTTTCAAAGAACTGACATAAATATTGAGATTGCTTTAAAATGATTATGCTCTATAGACTGCTTCCAGAGGGGGCTTTGTGGAAGCCAAATATCGGCGATTCTTCGGAGACGCGGCCCCGGCAACGCGGCCCTGGCAGGTCGCGTTGCGCCCTTGCGTGTGGCGGCTGCGGCGCAGCGAGGCCCGGGCGCTGCCCCGACATCGCCGAGACCACAAAGCCCCCCTCGAGAGCAGAGCCCAGGCCGGCGACCGCGAAGCCCGAGACCGCCAAGTCCGGGTCGCGGCGCTGTGCCGAGGCGAGCCATCGAAGCCCACGATGTGTGTCCGATCTGCACCGAGGGGCTGCTGGGCACACTGGAGCCGCTGTCGTACTGCAGGTGAGTGCCGGAGC
>NW_028151828.1:0-101718 GCF_964638095.1 Poromitra crassiceps
TCTCTGGTGTCAAGTCTGACTTTGAAAAAAAAAAAAAAAATCCAAAATCAGACAGAGTGTTGAGACCCAGAGAGGCTAAGACCGCATTGACTCAGTGCGGTATTCAGCCTCTCTGGTGTCAAGTCTGACTTTGAAAAAAAAAAAAAAAATCCAAAATCAGACAGAGTGTTGAGACCAGAGAGGCTAAGACCGCATTGACTCAGTGCGGTATTCAGCCTCTCTGGTGTCAAGTCTGACTTTGAAAAAAAAAAAAAAAATCCAAAATCAGACAGAGTGTTGACACCAGAGAGGCTAAGACCGCATTGACTCAGTGCGGTATTCAGGCCTCTCTGGTGTCAAGTCTGACTTTGAAAAAAAAAAAAAAAATCCAAAATCAGACAGAGTGTTGAGACCAGAGAGGCTAAGACCGCATTGACTCAGTGCGGTATTCAGCCTCTCTGGTGTCAAGTCTGACTTTGAAAAAAAAAAAAAAAATCCAAAATCAGACAGAGTGTTGAGACCAGAGAGGCTAAGACCGCATTGACTCAGTGCGGTATTCAGCCTCTCTGGTGTCAAGTCTGACTTTGAAAAAAAAAAAAAAAATCCAAAATCAGACAGAGTGTTGAGACCAGAGAGGCTAAGACCGCATTGACTCAGTGCGGTATTCAGCCTCTCTGGTGTCAAGTCTGACTTTGAAAAAAAAAAAAAAAAATCCAAAATCAGACAGAGTGTTGAGACCAGAGAGGCTAAGACCGCATTGACTCAGTGCGGTATTCAGCCTCTCTGGTGTCAAGTCTGACTTTGAAAAAAAAAAAAAAAATCCAAAATCAGACAGAGTGTTGAGACCAGAGAGGCTAAGACCGCATTGACTCAGTGCGGTATTCAGCTCTCTGGTGTCAAGTCTGACTTTGGAAAAAAAAAAAAAACAATCCAAAATCAGACAGAGTGTTGAGACCAGAGAGGCTAAGACCGCATTGACTCAGTGCGGTATTCAGCCTCTCTGGTGTCAAGTCTGATTTTGGAAAAAAAAAAAAAAAAATCCAAAATCAGACAGAGTGTTGAGACCAGAGAGGCTAAGACCGCATTGACTCAGTGCGGTATTCAGCCTCTCTGGTGTCAAGTCTGACTTTGAAAAAAAAAAAAAAATCCAAAATCAGACAGAGTGTTGACACCAGAGAGGCTAAGACCGCATTGACTCAGTGCGGTATTCAGCCTCTCTGGTGTCAAGTCTGATTTTGGAAAAAAAAAAAAAAAATCCAAAATCAGACAGAGTGTTGAGACCAGAGAGGCTAAGACCGCATTGACTCAGTGCGGTATTCAGCCTCTCTGGTGTCAAGTCTGATTTTGGAAAAAAAAAAAAAATCCAAAATCAGACAGAGTGTTGAGACCAGAGAGGCTAAGACCGCATTGACTCAGTGCGGTATTCAGCCTCTCTGGTGTCAAGTCTGATTTTGGAAAAAAAAAAAAAAAATCCAAAATCAGACAGAGTGTTGAGACCAGAGAGGCTAAGACCGCATTGACTCAGTGCGGTATTCAGCCTCTCTGGTGTCAAGTCTGACTTTGAAAAAAAAAAAAAAATCCAAAATCAGACAGAGTGTTGAGACCAGAGAGGCTAAGACCGCATTGACTCAGTGCGGTATTCAGCCTCTCTGGTGTCAAGTCTGACTTTGAAAAAAAAAAAAAAAATCCAAAATCAGACAGAGTGTTGAGACCAGAGAGGCTAAGACCGCATTGACTCAGTGCGGTATTCAGCCTCTCTGGTGTCAAGTCTGACTTTGAAAAAAAAAAAAAAATCCAAAATCAGACAGAGTGTTGAGACCAGAGAGGCTAAGACCGCATTGACTCAGTGCGGTATTCAGCCTCTCTGGTGTCAAGTCTGATTTTGGAAAAAAAAAAAAAAATCCAAAATCAGACAGAGTGTTGACACCAGAGAGGCTAAGACCGCATTGACTCAGTGCGGTATTCAGCCTCTCTGGTGTCAAGTCTGACTTTGAAAAAAAAAAAAAAAATCCAAAATCAGACAGAGTGTTGAGACCAGAGAGGCTAAGACCGCATTGACTCAGTGCGGTATTCAGCCTCTCTGGTGTCAAGTCTGACTTTGGAAAAAAAAAAAAAAAATCCAAAATCAGACAGAGTGTTGAGACCAGAGAGGCTAAGACCGCATTGACTCAGTGCGGTATTCAGCCTCTCTGGTGTCAAGTCTGACTTTGGAAAAAAAAAAAAAAATCCAAAATCAGACAGAGTGTTGACACCAGAGAGGCTAAGACCGCATTGACTCAGTGCGGTATTCAGCCTCTCTGGTGTCAAGTCTGACTTTGAAAAAAAAAAAAAAAATCCAAAATCAGACAGAGTGTTGAGACCAGAGAGGCTAAGACCGCATTGACTCAGTGCGGTATTCAGCCTCTCTGGTGTCAAGTCTGACTTTGAAAAAAAAAAAAAAAATCCAAAATCAGACAGAGTGTTGAGACCAGAGAGGCTAAGACCGCATTGACTCAGTGCGGTATTCAGCCTCTCTGGTGTCAAGTCTGACTTTGAAAAAAAAAAAAAAAATCCAAAATCAGACAGAGTGTTGACACCAGAGAGGCTAAGACCGCATTGACTCAGTGCGGTATTCAGCCTCTCTGGTGTCAAGTCTGACTTTGAAAAAAAAAAAAAAAATCCAAAATCAGACAGAGTGTTGAGACCAGAGAGGCTAAGACCGCATTGACTCAGTGCGGTATTCAGCCTCTCTGGTGTCAAGTCTGACTTTGAAAAAAAAAAAAAAATCCAAAATCAGACAGAGTGTTGAGACCAGAGAGGCTAAGACCGCATTGACTCAGTGCGGTATTCAGCCTCTCTGGTGTCAAGTCTGACTTTGAAAAAAAAAAAAAAATCCAAAATCAGACAGAGTGTTGAGACCAGAGAGGCTAAGACCGCATTGACTCAGTGCGGTATTCAGCCTCTCTGGTGTCAAGTCTGACTTTGAAAAAAAAAAAAAAAATCCAAAATCAGACAGAGTGTTGAGACCAGAGAGGCTAAGACCGCATTGACTCAGTGCGGTATTCAGCCTCTCTGGTGTCAAGTCTGACTTTGAAAAAAAAAAAAAAAATCCAAAATCAGACAGAGTGTTGACGACCAGAGAGGCTAAGACCGCATTGACTCAGTGCGGTATTCAGCCTCTCTGGTGTCAAGTCTGACTTTGAAAAAAAAAAAAAAATCCAAAATCAGACAGAGTGTTGAGACCAGAGAGGCTAAGACCGCATTGACTCAGTGCGGTATTCAGCCTCTCTGGTGTCAAGTCTGACTTTGAAAAAAAAAAAAAAAATCCAAAATCAGACAGAGTGTTGAGACCAGAGAGGCTAAGACCGCATTGACTCAGTGCGGTATTCAGCCTCTCTGGTGTCAAGTCTGACTTTGAAAAAAAAAAAAAAATCCAAAATCAGACAGAGTGTTGACACCAGAGAGGCTAAGACCGCATTGACTCAGTGCGGTATTCAGCCTCTCTGGTGTCAAGTCTGACTTTGAAAAAAAAAAAAAAATCCAAAATCAGACAGAGTGTTGAGACCAGAGAGGCTAAGACCGCATTGACTCAGTGCGGTATTCAGCCTCTCTGGTGTCAAGTCTTGAAAAAAAAAATCCAAAATCAGACAGAGTGTTGAGACCAGAGAGGCTAAGACCGCATTGACTCAGTGCGGTATTCAGCCTCTCTGGTGTCAAGTCTGACTTTGAAAAAAAAAAAAAAAATCCAAAATCAGACAGAGTGTTGAGACCAGAGAGGCTAAGACCGCATTGACTCAGTGCGGTATTCAGCCTCTCTGGTGTCAAGTCTGACTTTGAAAAAAAAAAAAAAAATCCAAAATCAGACAGAGTGTTGACACCAGAGAGGCTAAGACCGCATTGACTCAGTGCGGTATTCAGCCTCTCTGGTGTCAAGTCTGACTTTGAAAAAAAAAAAAAAAATCCAAAATCAGACAGAGTGTTGAGACCAGAGAGGCTAAGACCGCATTGACTCAGTGCGGTATTCAGCCTCTCTGGTGTCAAGTCTGACTTTGAAAAAAAAAAAAAAAATCCAAAATCAGACAGAGTGTTGAGACCAGAGAGGCTAAGACCGCATTGACTCAGTGCGGTATTCAGCCTCTCTGGTGTCAAGTCTGACTTTGGAAAAAAAAAAAAAATCCAAAATCAGACAGAGTGTTGAGACCAGAGAGGCTAAGACTGCATTGACTCAGTGCGGTATTCAGCCTCTCTGGTGTCAAGTCTGACTTTGAAAAAAAAAAAAAAAATCCAAAATCAGACAGAGTGTTGACACCAGAGAGGCTAAGACCGCATTGACTCAGTGCGGTATTCAGCCTCTCTGGTGTCAAGTCTGACTTTGGAAAAAAAAAAAAAAAATCCAAAATCAGACAGAGTGTTGAGACCAGAGAGGCTAAGACCGCATTGACTCAGTGCGGTATTCAGCCTCTCTGGTGTCAAGTCTGATTTGGAAAAAAAAAAAAAATCCAAAATCAGACAGGTGTTGACACCAGAGAGGCTAAGACCGCATTGACTCAGTGCGGTATTCAGCCTCTCTGGTGTCAAGTCTGACTTTGAAAAAAAAAAAAAAATCCAAAATCAGACAGAGTGTTGAGACCAGAGAGGCTAAGACCGCATTGACTCAGTGCGGTATTCAGCCTCTCTGGTGTCAAGTCTGACTTTGAAAAAAAAAAAAAAAATCCAAAATCAGACAGAGTGTTGAGACCAGAGAGGCTAAGACCGCATTGACTCAGTGCGGTATTCAGCCTCTCTGGTGTCAAGTCTGACTTTAGAAAAAAAAAAAAAATCCAAAATCAGACAGAGTGTTGAGACCAGAGAGGCTAAGACCGCATTGACTCAGTGCGGTATTCAGCCTCTCTGGTGTCAAGTCTGACTTTGAAAAAAAAAAAAAAAATCCAAAATCAGACAGAGTGTTGAGACCAGAGAGGCTAAGACCGCATTGACTCAGTGCGGTATTCAGCCTCTCTGGTGTCAAGTCTGACTTTGAAAAAAAAAAAAAAATCCAAAATCAGACAGAGTGTTGACACCAGAGAGGCTAAGACCGCATTGACTCAGTGCGGTATTCAGCCTCTCTGGTGTCAAGTCTGACTTTGAAAAAAAAAAAAAAATCCAAAATCAGACAGAGTGTTGAGACCAGAGAGGCTAAGACCGCATTGACTCAGTGCGGTATTCAGCCTCTCTGGTGTCAAGTCTGACTTTGAAAAAAAAAAAAAAATCCAAAATCAGACAGAGTGTTGAGACCAGAGAGGCTAAGACCGCATTGACTCAGTGCGGTATTCAGCCTCTCTGGTGTCAAGTCTGACTTTGAAAAAAAAAAAAAAAATCCAAAATCAGACAGAGTGTTGAGACCAGAGAGGCTAAGACCGCATTGACTCAGTGCGGTATTCAGCCTCTCTGGTGTCAAGTCTGACTTTGAAAAAAAAAAAAAAAATCCAAAATCAGACAGAGTGTTGAGACCAGAGAGGCTAAGACCGCATTGACTCAGTGCGGTATTCAGCCTCTCTGGTGTCAAGTCTGATTTTGGAAAAAAAAAAAAAAATCCAAAATCAGACAGAGTGTTGAGACCAGAGAGGCTAAGACCGCATTGACTCAGTGCGGTATTCAGCCTCTCTGGTGTCAAGTCTGATTTTGGAAAAAAAAAAAAAAAATCCAAAATCAGACAGTGTTGACACCAGAGAGGCTAAGACCGCATTGACTCAGTGCGGTATTCAGCCTCTCTGGTGTCAAGTCTGATTTTGGAAAAAAAAAAAAAAATCCAAAATCAGACAGAGTGTTGACACCAGAGAGGCTAAGACCGCATTGACTCAGTGCGGTATTCAGCCTCTCTGGTGTCAAGTCTGACTTTGAAAAAAAAAAAAAAAATCCAAAATCAGACAGAGTGTTGAGACCAGAGAGGCTAAGACCGCATTGACTCAGTGCGGTATTCAGCCTCTCTGGTGTCAAGTCTGACTTTGAAAAAAAAAAAAAAATCCAAAATCAGACAGAGTGTTGACACCAGAGAGGCTAAGACCGCATTGACTCAGTGCGGTATTCAGCCTCTCTGGTGTCAAGTCTGACTTTGAAAAAAAAAAAAAAAATCCAAAATCAGACAGAGTGTTGAGACCAGAGAGGCTAAGACCGCATTGACTCAGTGCGGTATTCAGCCTCTCTGGTGTCAAGTCTGACTTTGAAAAAAAAAAAAAAAATCCAAAATCAGACAGAGTGTTGAGACCAGAGAGGCTAAGACCGCATTGACTCAGTGCGGTATTCAGCCTCTCTGGTGTCAAGTCTGACTTTGAAAAAAAAAAAAAAATCCAAAATCAGACAGAGTGTTGAGACCAGAGAGGCTAAGACCGCATTGACTCAGTGCGGTATTCAGCCTCTCTGGTGTCAAGTCTGACTTTGGAAAAAAAAAAAAAATCCAAAATCAGACAGAGTGTTGAGACCAGAGAGGCTAAGACTGCATTGACTCAGTGCGGTATTCAGCCTCTCTGGTGTCAAGTCTGACTTTGAAAAAAAAAAAAAAAATCCAAAATCAGACAGAGTGTTGACACCAGAGAGGCTAAGACCGCATTGACTCAGTGCGGTATTCAGCCTCTCTGGTGTCAAGTCTGATTTTGGGAAAAAAAAAAAAAAATCCAAAATCAGACCGAGTGTTGAGACCAGAGAGGCTAAGACCGCATTGACTCAGTGCGGTATTCAGCCTCTCTGGTGTCAAGTCTGATTTTGGAAAAAAAAAAAAAATCCAAAATCAGACAGAGTGTTGACACCAGAGAGGCTAAGACCGCATTGACTCAGTGCGGTATTCAGCCTCTCTGGTGTCAAGTCTGACTTTGAAAAAAAAAAAAAAAATCCAAAATCAGACAGAGTGTTGAGACCAGAGAGGCTAAGACCGCATTGACTCAGTGCGGTATTCAGCCTCTCTGGTGTCAAGTCTGACTTTGGAAAAAAAAAAAAAATCCAAAATCAGACAGAGTGTTGAGACCAGAGAGGCTAAGACTGCATTGACTCAGTGCGGTATTCAGCCTCTCTGGTGTCAAGTCTGACTTTGAAAAAAAAAAAAAAAATCCAAAATCAGACAGAGTGTTGACACCAGAGAGGCTAAGACCGCATTGACTCAGTGCGGTATTCAGCCTCTCTGGTGTCAAGTCTGATTTTGGAAAAAAAAAAAAAAATCCAAAATCAGACCGAGTGTTGAGACCAGAGAGGCTAAGACCGCATTGACTCAGTGCGGTATTCAGCCTCTCTGGTGTCAAGTCTGATTTTGGAAAAAAAAAAAAAATCCAAAATCAGACAGAGTGTTGACACCAGAGAGGCTAAGACCGCATTGACTCAGTGCGGTATTCAGCCTCTCTGGTGTCAAGTCTGACTTTGAAAAAAAAAAAAAAATCCAAAATCAGACAGAGTGTTGAGACCAGAGAGGCTAAGACCGCATTGACTCAGTGCGGTATTCAGCCTCTCTGGTGTCAAGTCTGACTTTGAAAAAAAAAAAAAAAATCCAAAATCAGACAGAGTGTTGAGACCAGAGAGGCTAAGACCGCATTGACTCAGTGCGGTATTCAGCCTCTCTGGTGTCAAGTCTGATTTTGGAAAAAAAAAAAAAAATCCAAAATCAGACAGAGTGTTGAGACCAGAGAGGCTAAGACCGCATTGACTCAGTGCGGTATTCAGCCTCTCTGGTGTCAAGTCTGATTTTGGAAAAAAAAAAAAAAAATCCAAAATCAGACAGTGTTGACACCAGAGAGGCTAAGACCGCATTGACTCAGTGCGGTATTCAGCCTCTCTGGTGTCAAGTCTGATTTTGGAAAAAAAAAAAAAAATCCAAAATCAGACAGAGTGTTGACACCAGAGAGGCTAAGACCGCATTGACTCAGTGCGGTATTCAGCCTCTCTGGTGTCAAGTCTGATTTTGGAAAAAAAAAAAAAAATCCAAAATCAGACAGAGTGTTGACACCAGAGAGGCTAAGACCGCATTGACTCAGTGCGGTATTCAGCCTCTCTGGTGTCAAGTCTGATTTTGGGAAAAAAAAAAAAAAATCCAAAATCAGACCGAGTGTTGAGACCAGAGAGGCTAAGACCGCATTGACTCAGTGCGGTATTCAGCCTCTCTGGTGTCAAGTCTGATTTTGGAAAAAAAAAAAAAATCCAAAATCAGACAGAGTGTTGACACCAGAGAGGCTAAGACCGCATTGACTCAGTGCGGTATTCAGCCTCTCTGGTGTCAAGTCTGATTTTGGAAAAAAAAAAAAAAAAATCCAAAATCAGACAGAGTGTTGAGACCAGAGAGGCTAAGACCGCATTGACTCAGTGCGGTATTCAGCCTCTCTGGTGTCAAGTCTGACTTTGGAAAAAAAAAAAAAATCCAAAATCAGACAGAGTGTTGACACCAGAGAGGCTAAGACCGCATTGACTCAGTGCGGTATTCAGCCTCTCTGGTGTCAAGTCTGATTTTAGAAAAAAAAAAAAAATCCAAAATCAGACAGAGTGTTGACACCAGAGAGGCTAAGACCGCATTGAGTCAGTGCGGTATTCAGCCTCTCTGGTGTCAAGTCTGATTTTGGAAAAAAAAAAAAAAATCCAAAATCAGACAGAGTGTTGACACCAGAGAGGCTAAGACAGCATTGACTCAGTGCGGTATTCAGCCTCTCTGGTGTCAAGTCTGATTTTGGAAAAAAAACAACAACAACCAAAATCAGACAGAGTGTTGAGACCAGAGAGGCTAAGACCGCATTGACTCAGTGCGGTATTCAGCCTCTCTGGTGTCAAGTCTGATTTTGGAAAAAAAAAAAAAAATCCAAAATCAGACAGTGTTGACACCAGAGAGGCTAAGACCGCATTGACTCAGTGCGGTATTCAGCCTCTCTGGTGTCAAGTCTGATTTTGGAAAAAAAAAAAAAAATCCAAAATCAGACAGAGTGTTGACACCAGAGAGGCTAAGACCGCATTGACTCAGTGCGGTATTCAGCCTCTCTGGTGTCAAGTCTGATTTTGGAAAAAAAAAAAAAATCCAAAATCAGACAAAGTGTTGACACCAGAGAGGCTAAGACCGCATTGACTCAGTGCGGTATTCAGCCTCTCTGGTGTCAAGTCTGATTTTGGAAAAAAAAAAAAAAATCCAAAATCAGACAGAGTGTTGAGACCAGAGAGGCTAAGACCGCATTGACTCAGTGCGGTATTCAGCCTCTCTGGTGTCAAGTCTGATTTTGGGAAAAAAAAAAAAAAATCCAAAATCAGACCGAGTGTTGAGACCAGAGAGGCTAAGACCGCATTGACTCAGTGCGGTATTCAGCCTCTCTGGTGTCAAGTCTGATTTTGGAAAAAAAAAAAAAATCCAAAATCAGACAGAGTGTTGACACCAGAGAGGCTAAGACCGCATTGACTCAGTGCGGTATTCAGCCTCTCTGGTGTCAAGTCTGATTTTGGAAAAAAAAAAAAAAAAATCCAAAATCAGACAGAGTGTTGAGACCAGAGAGGCTAAGACCGCATTGACTCAGTGCGGTATTCAGCCTCTCTGGTGTCAAGTCTGACTTTGAAAAAAAAAAAAAATCCAAAATCAGACAGAGTGTTGACACCAGAGAGGCTAAGACCGCATTGACTCAGTGCGGTATTCAGCCTCTCTGGTGTCAAGTCTGATTTTGGAAAAAAAAAAAAAAAAATCCAAAATCAGACAGAGTGTTGAGACCAGAGAGGCTAAGACCGCATTGACTCAGTGCGGTATTCAGCCTCTCTGGTGTCAAGTCTGACTTTGAAAAAAAAAAAAAAAATCCAAAATCAGACAGAGTGTTGACACCAGAGAGGCTAAGACCGCATTGACTCAGTGCGGTATTCAGCCTCTCTGGTGTCAAGTCTGATTTTGGAAAAAAAAAAAAAAAAATCCAAAATCAGACAGAGTGTTGAGACCAGAGAGGCTAAGACCGCATTGACTCAGTGCGGTATTCAGCCTCTCTGGTGTCAAGTCTGACTTTGGAAAAAAAAAAAAAATCCAAAATCAGACAGAGTGTTGACACCAGAGAGGCTAAGACCGCATTGACTCAGTGCGGTATTCAGCCTCTCTGGTGTCAAGTCTGATTTTAGAAAAAAAAAAAAAATCCAAAATCAGACAGAGTGTTGACACCAGAGAGGCTAAGACCGCATTGACTCAGTGCGGTATTCAGCCTCTCTGGTGTCAAGTCTGATTTTGGAAAAAAAAAAAAAATCCAAAATCAGACAGAGTGTTGACACCAGAGAGGCTAAGACAGCATTGACTCAGTGCGGTATTCAGCCTCTCTGGTGTCAAGTCTGATTTTGGAAAAAAAAAATAAAAAAATAAAATCAGACAGAGTGTTGAGACCAGAGAGGCTAAGACCGCATTGACTCAGTGCGGTATTCAGCCTCTCTGGTGTCAAGTCTGATTTTGGAAAAAAAAAAAAAAATCCAAAATCAGACAGTGTTGACACCAGAGAGGCTAAGACCGCATTGACTCAGTGCGGTATTCAGCCTCTCTGGTGTCAAGTCTGATTTTGGAAAAAAAAAAAAAAATCCAAAATCAGACAGAGTGTTGACACCAGAGAGGCTAAGACCGCATTGACTCAGTGCGGTATTCAGCCTCTCTGGTGTCAAGTCTGATTTTGGAAAAAAAAAAAAAATCCAAAATCAGACAGAGTGTTGACACCAGAGAGGCTAAGACCGCATTGACTCAGTGCGGTATTCAGCCTCTCTGGTGTCAAGTCTGATTTTGGAAAAAAAAAAAAAAATCCAAAATCAGACAGAGTGTTGAGACCAGAGAGGCTAAGACCGCATTGACTCAGTGCGGTATTCAGCCTCTCTGGTGTCAAGTCTGATTTTGGGAAAAAAAAAAAAAAATCCAAAATCAGACCGAGTGTTGAGACCAGAGAGGCTAAGACCGCATTGACTCAGTGCGGTATTCAGCCTCTCTGGTGTCAAGTCTGATTTTGGAAAAAAAAAAAAAATCCAAAATCAGACAGAGTGTTGACACCAGAGAGGCTAAGACCGCATTGACTCAGTGCGGTATTCAGCCTCTCTGGTGTCAAGTCTGATTTTGGAAAAAAAAAAAAAAAAATCCAAAATCAGACAGAGTGTTGAGACCAGAGAGGCTAAGACCGCATTGACTCAGTGCGGTATTCAGCCTCTCTGGTGTCAAGTCTGACTTTGAAAAAAAAAAAAAAAATCCAAAATCAGACAGAGTGTTGACACCAGAGAGGCTAAGACCGCATTGACTCAGTGCGGTATTCAGCCTCTCTGGTGTCAAGTCTGATTTTGGAAAAAAAAAAAAAAAAATCCAAAATCAGACAGAGTGTTGAGACCAGAGAGGCTAAGACCGCATTGACTCAGTGCGGTATTCAGCCTCTCTGGTGTCAAGTCTGACTTTGGAAAAAAAAAAAAAATCCAAAATCAGACAGAGTGTTGACACCAGAGAGGCTAAGACCGCATTGACTCAGTGCGGTATTCAGCCTCTCTGGTGTCAAGTCTGATTTTAGAAAAAAAAAAAAAATCCAAAATCAGACAGTGTTGACACCAGAGAGGCTAAGACCGCATTGACTCAGTGCGGTATTCAGCCTCTCTGGTGTCAAGTCTGATTTTGGAAAAAAAAAAAAAAATCCAAAATCAGACAGAGTGTTGACACCAGAGAGGCTAAGACCGCATTGACTCAGTGCGGTATTCAGCCTCTCTGGTGTCAAGTCTGATTTTGGAAAAAAAAAAAAAATCCAAAATCAGACAGAGTGTTGACACCAGAGAGGCTAAGACCGCATTGACTCAGTGCGGTATTCAGCCTCTCTGGTGTCAAGTCTGATTTTGGAAAAAAAAAAAAAAATCCAAAATCAGACAGAGTGTTGAGACCAGAGAGGCTAAGACCGCATTGACTCAGTGCGGTATTCAGCCTCTCTGGTGTCAAGTCTGATTTTGGGAAAAAAAAAAAAAAATCCAAAATCAGACCGAGTGTTGAGACCAGAGAGGCTAAGACCGCATTGACTCAGTGCGGTATTCAGCCTCTCTGGTGTCAAGTCTGATTTTGGAAAAAAAAAAAAAATCCAAAATCAGACAGAGTGTTGACACCAGAGAGGCTAAGACCGCATTGACTCAGTGCGGTATTCAGCCTCTCTGGTGTCAAGTCTGATTTTGGAAAAAAAAAAAAAAAAATCCAAAATCAGACAGAGTGTTGAGACCAGAGAGGCTAAGACCGCATTGACTCAGTGCGGTATTCAGCCTCTCTGGTGTCAAGTCTGACTTTGAAAAAAAAAAAAAAAATCCAAAATCAGACAGAGTGTTGACACCAGAGAGGCTAAGACCGCATTGACTCAGTGCGGTATTCAGCCTCTCTGGTGTCAAGTCTGATTTTGGAAAAAAAAAAAAAAAAATCCAAAATCAGACAGAGTGTTGAGACCAGAGAGGCTAAGACCGCATTGACTCAGTGCGGTATTCAGCCTCTCTGGTGTCAAGTCTGACTTTGGAAAAAAAAAAAAAATCCAAAATCAGACAGAGTGTTGACACCAGAGAGGCTAAGACCGCATTGACTCAGTGCGGTATTCAGCCTCTCTGGTGTCAAGTCTGATTTTAGAAAAAAAAAAAAAATCCAAAATCAGACAGAGTGTTGACACCAGAGAGGCTAAGACCGCATTGAGTCAGTGCGGTATTCAGCCTCTCTGGTGTCAAGTCTGATTTTGGAAAAAAAAAAAAAAAAATCCAAAATCAGACAGAGTGTTGAGACCAGAGAGGCTAAGACCGCATTGACTCAGTGCGGTATTCAGCCTCTCTGGTGTCAAGTCTGATTTTGGAAAAAAAAAAAAAAAATCCAAAATCAGACAGAGTGTTGAGACCAGAGAGGCTAAGACCGCATTGACTCAGTGCGGTATTCAGCCTCTCTGGTGTCAAGTCTGATTTTGGAAAAAAAAAAAAAAAAATCCAAAATCAGACAGAGTGTTGACACCAGAGAGGCTAAGACCGCATTGACTCAGTGCGGTATTCGCCCTCTCTGGTGTCAAGTCTGATTTTGGAAAAAAAAAAAAAAAATCCAAAATCAGACAGAGTGTTGACACTAGAGAGGCTAAGACCGCATTGACTTAGTGCGGTATTCAGCCTCTCTGGTGTCAAGTCTGATTTTTGAAAAAAAAAAAAAATCCAAAATCAGACAGAGTGTTGACACCAGAGAGGCTAAGACCGCATTGACTCAGTGCGGTATTCAGCCTCTCTGGTGTCAAGTCTGATTTTGAAAAAAAAAAAAAAAAAAATCCAAAATCAGACAGAGTGTTGACACCAGAGAGGCTAAGACCGCATTGACTTAGTGCGGTATTCAGCCTCTCTGGTGTCAAGTCTGATTTTTGAAAAAAAAAAAAAATCCAAAATCAGACAGAGTGTTGACACCAGAGAGGCTAAGACCGCATTGACTCAGTGCGGTATTCAGCCTCTCTGGTGTCAAGTCTGATTTTGAAAAAAAAAAAAAAAAAATCCAAAATCAGACAGAGTGTTGACACCAGAGAGGCTAAGACCGCATTGACTTAGTGCGGTATTCAGCCTCTCTGGTGTCAAGTCTGATTTTTGAAAAAAAAAAAAAATCCAAAATCAGACAGTGTTGACACCAGAGAGGCTAAGACCGCATTGACTCAGTGCGGTATTCAGCCTCTCTGGTGTCAAGTCTGATTTTGGGAAAAAAAAAAAAAAATCCAAAATCAGACCGAGTGTTGAGACCAGAGAGGCTAAGACCGCATTGACTCAGTGCGGTATTCAGCCTCTCTGGTGTCAAGTCTGACTTTGAAAAAAAAAAAAAAAAATCCAAAATCAGACAGAGTGTTGACACCAGAGAGGCTAAGACCGCATTGACTCAGTGCGGTATTCAGCCTCTCTGGTGTCAAGTCTGACTTTGAAAAAAAAAAAAAAAATCCAAAATCAGACAGAGTGTTGAGACCAGAGAGGCTAAGACCGCATTGACTCAGTGCGGTATTCAGCCTCTCTGGTGTCAAGTCTGACTTTGAAAAAAAAAAAAAAAATCCAAAATCAGACAGAGTGTTGAGACCAGAGAGGCTAAGACCGCATTGACTCAGTGCAGTATTCAGCCTCTCTGGTGTCAAGTCTGACTTTGAAAAAAAAAAAAAAAATCCAAAATCAGACAGAGTGTTGACACCAGAGAGGCTAAGACCGCATTGACTCAGTGCGGTATTCAGCCTCTCTGGTGTCAAGTCTGACTTTGAAAAAAAAAAAAAAAATCCAAAATCAGACAGAGTGTTGAGACCAGAGAGGCTAAGACCGCATTGACTCAGTGCGGTATTCAGCCTCTCTGGTGTCAAGTCTGACTTTGAAAAAAAAAAAAAAAATCCAAAATCAGACAGAGTGTTGAGACCAGAGAGGCTAAGACCGCATTGACTCAGTGCGGTATTCAGCCTCTCTGGTGTCAAGTCTGACTTTGGAAAAAAAAAAAAAATCCAAAATCAGACAGAGTGTTGAGACCAGAGAGGCTAAGACCGCATTGACTCAGTGCGGTATTCAGCCTCTCTGGTGTCAAGTCTGACTTTGAAAAAAAAAAAAAAAATCCAAAATCAGACAGAGTGTTGAGACCAGAGAGGCTAAGACCGCATTGACTCAGTGCGGTATTCAGCCTCTCTGGTGTCAAGTCTGACTTTGAAAAAAAAAAAAAAAATCCAAAATCAGACAGAGTGTTGACACCAGAGAGGCTAAGACCGCATTGACTCAGTGCGGTATTCAGCCTCTCTGGTGTCAAGTCTGACTTTGAAAAAAAAAAAAAAAATCCAAAATCAGACAGAGTGTTGAGACCAGAGAGGCTAAGACCGCATTGACTCAGTGCGGTATTCAGCCTCTCTGGTGTCAAGTCTGACTTTGAAAAAAAAAAAAAAAATCCAAAATCAGACAGAGTGTTGAGACCAGAGAGGCTAAGACCGCATTGACTCAGTGCGGTATTCAGCCTCTCTGGTGTCAAGTCTGACTTTGAAAAAAAAAAAAAAAATCCAAAATCAGACAGAGTGTTGACACCAGAGAGGCTAAGACCGCATTGACTCAGTGCGGTATTCAGCCTCTCTGGTGTCAAGTCTGACTTTGAAAAAAAAAAAAAAAATCCAAAATCAGACAGAGTGTTGAGACCAGAGAGGCTAAGACCGCATTGACTCAGTGCGGTATTCAGCCTCTCTGGTGTCAAGTCAAAATCCAAAATCAGACAGAGTGTTGAGACCAGAGAGGCTAAGACCGCATTGACTCAGTGCGGTATTCAGCCTCTCTGGTGTCAAGTCTGACTTTGAAAAAAAAAAAAAAAATCCAAAATCAGACAGAGTGTTGAGACCAGAGAGGCTAAGACCGCATTGACTCAGTGCGGTATTCAGCCTCTCTGGTGTCAAGTCTGACTTTGAAAAAAAAAAAAAAAATCCCAAATCAGACAGAGTGTTGACACCAGAGAGGCTAAGACCGCATTGACTCAGTGCGGTATTCAGCCTCTCTGGTGTCAAGTCTGACTTTGAAAAAAAAAAAAAAAATCCAAAATCAGACAGAGTGTTGAGACCAGAGAGGCTAAGACCGCATTGACTCAGTGCGGTATTCAGCCTCTCTGGTGTCAAGTCTGACTTTGAAAAAAAAAAAAAAAATCCAAAATCAGACAGAGTGTTGAGACCAGAGAGGCTAAGACCGCATTGACTCAGTGCGGTATTCAGCCTCTCTGGTGTCAAGTCTGACTTTGGAAAAAAAAAAAAATCCAAAATCAGACAGAGTGTTGAGACCAGAGAGGCTAAGACTGCATTGACTCAGTGCGGTATTAAGCCTCTCTGGTGTCAAGTCTGACTTTGAAAAAAAAAAAAAAAATCCAAAATCAGACAGAGTGTTGACACCAGAGAGGCTAAGACCGCATTGACTCAGTGCGGTATTCAGCCTCTCTGGTGTCAAGTCTGATTTTGGGAAAAAAAAAAAAAAATCCAAAATCAGACCGAGTGTTGAGACCAGAGAGGCTAAGACCGCATTGACTCAGTGCGGTATTCAGCCTCTCTGGTGTCAAGTCTGATTTTGGAAAAAAAAAAAAAATCCAAAATCAGACAGTGTTGACACCAGAGAGGCTAAGACCGCATTGACTCAGTGCGGTATTCAGCCTCTCTGGTGTCAAGTCTGATTTTGGAAAAAAAAAAAAAAAATCCAAAATCAGACAGTGTTGACACCAGAGAGGCTAAGACCGCATTGACTCAGTGCGGTATTCAGCCTCTCTGGTGTCAAGTCTGATTTTGGAAAAAAAAAAAAAAATCCAAAATCAGACAGAGTGTTGACACCAGAGAGGCTAAGACCGCATTGACTCAGTGCGGTATTCAGCCTCTCTGGTGTCAAGTCTGACTTTGAAAAAAAAAAAAAAAATCCAAAATCAGACAGAGTGTTGAGACCAGAGAGGCTAAGACCGCATTGACTCAGTGCGGTATTCAGCCTCTCTGGTGTCAAGTCTGACTTTGAAAAAAAAAAAAAAAATCCAAAATCAGACAGAGTGTTGAGACCAGAGAGGCTAAGACCGCATTGACTCAGTGCGGTATTCAGCCTCTCTGGTGTCAAGTCTGATTTTGGAAAAAAAAAAAAAAATCCAAAATCAGACAGAGTGTTGAGACCAGAGAGGCTAAGACCGCATTGACTCAGTGCGGTATTCAGCCTCTCTGGTGTCAAGTCTGATTTTGGAAAAAAAAAAAAAAAATCCAAAATCAGACAGTGTTGACACCAGAGAGGCTAAGACCGCATTGACTCAGTGCGGTATTCAGCCTCTCTGGTGTCAAGTCTGATTTTGGAAAAAAAAAAAAAAATCCAAAATCAGACAGAGTGTTGACACCAGAGAGGCTAAGACCGCATTGACTCAGTGCGGTATTCAGCCTCTCTGGTGTCAAGTCTGATTTTGGAAAAAAAAAAAAAAATCCAAAATCAGACAGAGTGTTGACACCAGAGAGGCTAAGACCGCATTGACTCAGTGCGGTATTCAGCCTCTCTGGTGTCAAGTCTGATTTTGGGAAAAAAAAAAAAAAATCCAAAATCAGACCGAGTGTTGAGACCAGAGAGGCTAAGACCGCATTGACTCAGTGCGGTATTCAGCCTCTCTGGTGTCAAGTCTGATTTTGGAAAAAAAAAAAAAATCCAAAATCAGACAGAGTGTTGACACCAGAGAGGCTAAGACCGCATTGACTCAGTGCGGTATTCAGCCTCTCTGGTGTCAAGTCTGATTTTGGAAAAAAAAAAAAAAAAAATCCAAAATCAGACAGAGTGTTGAGACCAGAGAGGCTAAGACCGCATTGACTCAGTGCGGTATTCAGCCTCTCTGGTGTCAAGTCTGACTTTGGAAAAAAAAAAAAAATCCAAAATCAGACAGAGTGTTGACACCAGAGAGGCTAAGACCGCATTGACTCAGTGCGGTATTCAGCCTCTCTGGTGTCAAGTCTGATTTTAGAAAAAAAAAAAAAATCCAAAATCAGACAGAGTGTTGACACCAGAGAGGCTAAGACCGCATTGAGTCAGTGTGGTATTCAGCCTCTCTGGTGTCAAGTCTGATTTTGGAAAAAAAAAAAAAAATCCAAAATCAGACAGAGTGTTGACACCAGAGAGGCTAAGACAGCATTGACTCAGTGCGGTATTCAGCCTCTCTGGTGTCAAGTCTGATTTTGGAAAAAAAACAACAACAACCAAAATCAGACAGAGTGTTGAGACCAGAGAGGCTAAGACCGCATTGACTCAGTGCGGTATTCAGCCTCTCTGGTGTCAAGTCTGATTTTGGAAAAAAAAAAAAAAATCCAAAATCAGACAGTGTTGACACCAGAGAGGCTAAGACCGCATTGACTCAGTGCGGTATTCAGCCTCTCTGGTGTCAAGTCTGATTTTGGAAAAAAAAAAAAAAATCCAAAATCAGACAGAGTGTTGACACCAGAGAGGCTAAGACCGCATTGACTCAGTGCGGTATTCAGCCTCTCTGGTGTCAAGTCTGATTTTGGAAAAAAAAAAAAAATCCAAAATCAGACAGAGTGTTGACACCAGAGAGGCTAAGACCGCATTGACTCAGTGCGGTATTCAGCCTCTCTGGTGTCAAGTCTGATTTTGGAAAAAAAAAAAAAAATCCAAAATCAGACAGAGTGTTGAGACCAGAGAGGCTAAGACCGCATTGACTCAGTGCGGTATTCAGCCTCTCTGGTGTCAAGTCTGATTTTGGGAAAAAAAAAAAAAAATCCAAAATCAGACCGAGTGTTGAGACCAGAGAGGCTAAGACCGCATTGACTCAGTGCGGTATTCAGCCTCTCTGGTGTCAAGTCTGATTTTGGAAAAAAAAAAAAAATCCAAAATCAGACAGAGTGTTGACACCAGAGAGGCTAAGACCGCATTGACTCAGTGCGGTATTCAGCCTCTCTGGTGTCAAGTCTGATTTTGGAAAAAAAAAAAAAAAAATCCAAAATCAGACAGAGTGTTGAGACCAGAGAGGCTAAGACCGCATTGACTCAGTGCGGTATTCAGCCTCTCTGGTGTCAAGTCTGACTTTGAAAAAAAAAAAAAATCCAAAATCAGACAGAGTGTTGACACCAGAGAGGCTAAGACCGCATTGACTCAGTGCGGTATTCAGCCTCTCTGGTGTCAAGTCTGATTTTGGAAAAAAAAAAAAAAAAATCCAAAATCAGACAGAGTGTTGAGACCAGAGAGGCTAAGACCGCATTGACTCAGTGCGGTATTCAGCCTCTCTGGTGTCAAGTCTGACTTTGAAAAAAAAAAAAAAAAATCCAAAATCAGACAGAGTGTTGACACCAGAGAGGCTAAGACCGCATTGACTCAGTGCGGTATTCAGCCTCTCTGGTGTCAAGTCTGATTTTGGAAAAAAAAAAAAAAAAATCCAAAATCAGACAGAGTGTTGAGACCAGAGAGGCTAAGACCGCATTGACTCAGTGCGGTATTCAGCCTCTCTGGTGTCAAGTCTGACTTTGGAAAAAAAAAAAAAATCCAAAATCAGACAGAGTGTTGACACCAGAGAGGCTAAGACCGCATTGACTCAGTGCGGTATTCAGCCTCTCTGGTGTCAAGTCTGATTTTAGAAAAAAAAAAAAAATCCAAAATCAGACAGAGTGTTGACACCAGAGAGGCTAAGACCGCATTGACTCAGTGCGGTATTCAGCCTCTCTGGTGTCAAGTCTGATTTTGGAAAAAAAAAAAAAATCCAAAATCAGACAGAGTGTTGACACCAGAGAGGCTAAGACAGCATTGACTCAGTGCGGTATTCAGCCTCTCTGGTGTCAAGTCTGATTTTGGAAAAAAAAAATAAAAAAAAAAAATCAGACAGAGTGTTGAGACCAGAGAGGCTAAGACCGCATTGACTCAGTGCGGTATTCAGCCTCTCTGGTGTCAAGTCTGATTTTGGAAAAAAAAAAAAAAATCCAAAATCAGACAGTGTTGACACCAGAGAGGCTAAGACCGCATTGACTCAGTGCGGTATTCAGCCTCTCTGGTGTCAAGTCTGATTTTGGAAAAAAAAAAAAAAATCCAAAATCAGACAGAGTGTTGACACCAGAGAGGCTAAGACCGCATTGACTCAGTGCGGTATTCAGCCTCTCTGGTGTCAAGTCTGATTTTGGAAAAAAAAAAAAAATCCAAAATCAGACAGAGTGTTGACACCAGCGAGGCTAAGACCGCATTGACTCAGTGCGGTATTCAGCCTCTCTGGTGTCAAGTCTGATTTTGGAAAAAAAAAAAAAAATCCAAAATCAGACAGAGTGTTGAGACCAGAGAGGCTAAGACCGCATTGACTCAGTGCGGTATTCAGCCTCTCTGGTGTCAAGTCTGATTTTGGGAAAAAAAAAAAAAAATCCAAAATCAGACCGAGTGTTGAGACCAGAGAGGCTAAGACCGCATTGACTCAGTGCGGTATTCAGCCTCTCTGGTGTCAAGTCTGATTTTGGAAAAAAAAAAAAAATCCAAAATCAGACAGAGTGTTGACACCAGAGAGGCTAAGACCGCATTGACTCAGTGCGGTATTCAGCCTCTCTGGTGTCAAGTCTGATTTTGGAAAAAAAAAAAAAAAAATCCAAAATCAGACAGAGTGTTGAGACCAGAGAGGCTAAGACCGCATTGACTCAGTGCGGTATTCAGCCTCTCTGGTGTCAAGTCTGACTTTGAAAAAAAAAAAAAAAATCCAAAATCAGACAGAGTGTTGACACCAGAGAGGCTAAGACCGCATTGACTCAGTGCGGTATTCAGCCTCTCTGGTGTCAAGTCTGATTTTGGAAAAAAAAAAAAAAAAATCCAAAATCAGACAGAGTGTTGAGACCAGAGAGGCTAAGACCGCATTGACTCAGTGCGGTATTCAGCCTCTCTGGTGTCAAGTCTGACTTTGGAAAAAAAAAAAAAATCCAAAATCAGACAGAGTGTTGACACCAGAGAGGCTAAGACCGCATTGACTCAGTGCGGTATTCAGCCTCTCTGGTGTCAAGTCTGATTTTAGAAAAAAAAAAAAAATCCAAAATCAGACAGTGTTGACACCAGAGAGGCTAAGACCGCATTGACTCAGTGCGGTATTCAGCCTCTCTGGTGTCAAGTCTGATTTTGGAAAAAAAAAAAAAAATCCAAAATCAGACAGAGTGTTGACACCAGAGAGGCTAAGACCGCATTGACTCAGTGCGGTATTCAGCCTCTCTGGTGTCAAGTCTGATTTTGGAAAAAAAAAAAAAATCCAAAATCAGACAGAGTGTTGACACCAGAGAGGCTAAGACCGCATTGACTCAGTGCGGTATTCAGCCTCTCTGGTGTCAAGTCTGATTTTGGAAAAAAAAAAAAAAATCCAAAATCAGACAGAGTGTTGAGACCAGAGAGGCTAAGACCGCATTGACTCAGTGCGGTATTCAGCCTCTCTGGTGTCAAGTCTGATTTTGGGAAAAAAAAAAAAAAATCCAAAATCAGACCGAGTGTTGAGACCAGAGAGGCTAAGACCGCATTGACTCAGTGCGGTATTCAGCCTCTCTGGTGTCAAGTCTGATTTTGGAAAAAAAAAAAAAATCCAAAATCAGACAGAGTGTTGACACCAGAGAGGCTAAGACCGCATTGACTCAGTGCGGTATTCAGCCTCTCTGGTGTCAAGTCTGATTTTGGAAAAAAAAAAAAAAAAATCCAAAATCAGACAGAGTGTTGAGACCAGAGAGGCTAAGACCGCATTGACTCAGTGCGGTATTCAGCCTCTCTGGTGTCAAGTCTGACTTTGAAAAAAAAAAAAAAAATCCAAAATCAGACAGAGTGTTGACACCAGAGAGGCTAAGACCGCATTGACTCAGTGCGGTATTCAGCCTCTCTGGTGTCAAGTCTGATTTTGGAAAAAAAAAAAAAAAAATCCAAAATCAGACAGAGTGTTGAGACCAGAGAGGCTAAGACCGCATTGACTCAGTGCGGTATTCAGCCTCTCTGGTGTCAAGTCTGACTTTGGAAAAAAAAAAAAAATCCAAAATCAGACAGAGTGTTGACACCAGAGAGGCTAAGACCGCATTGACTCAGTGCGGTATTCAGCCTCTCTGGTGTCAAGTCTGATTTTAGAAAAAAAAAAAAAATCCAAAATCAGACAGAGTGTTGACACCAGAGAGGCTAAGACCGCATTGAGTCAGTGCGGTATTCAGCCTCTCTGGTGTCAAGTCTGATTTTGGAAAAAAAAAAAAAAAAATCCAAAATCAGACAGAGTGTTGAGACCAGAGAGGCTAAGACCGCATTGACTCAGTGCGGTATTCAGCCTCTCTGGTGTCAAGTCTGATTTTGGAAAAAAAAAAAAAAAATCCAAAATCAGACAGAGTGTTGAGACCAGAGAGGCTAAGACCGCATTGACTCAGTGCGGTTATTCAGCCTCTCTGGTGTCAAGTCTGATTTTGGAAAAAAAAAAAAAATAATCCAAAATCAGACAGAGTGTTGACACCAGAGAGGCTAAGACCGCATTGACTCAGTGCGGTATTCGCCCTCTCTGGTGTCAAGTCTGATTTTGGAAAAAAAAAAAAAAAATCCAAAATCAGACAGAGTGTTGACACTAGAGAGGCTAAGACCGCATTGACTTAGTGCGGTATTCAGCCTCTCTGGTGTCAAGTCTGATTTTTGAAAAAAAAAAAAAATCCAAAATCAGACAGAGTGTTGACACCAGAGAGGCTAAGACCGCATTGACTCAGTGCGGTATTCAGCCTCTCTGGTGTCAAGTCTGATTTTGAAAAAAAAAAAAAAAAAAATCCAAAATCAGACAGAGTGTTGACACCAGAGAGGCTAAGACCGCATTGACTTAGTGCGGTATTCAGCCTCTCTGGTGTCAAGTCTGATTTTTGAAAAAAAAAAAAAATCCAAAATCAGACAGAGTGTTGACACCAGAGAGGCTAAGACCGCATTGACTCAGTGCGGTATTCAGCCTCTCTGGTGTCAAGTCTGATTTTGAAAAAAAAAAAAAAAAAATCCAAAATCAGACAGAGTGTTGACACCAGAGAGGCTAAGACCGCATTGACTTAGTGCGGTATTCAGCCTCTCTGGTGTCAAGTCTGATTTTTGAAAAAAAAAAAAAATCCAAAATCAGACAGTGTTGACACCAGAGAGGCTAAGACCGCATTGACTCAGTATTCAGCCTCTCTGGTGTCAAGTCTGATTTTGGAAAAAAGTCTGATTTTGGAAAAAAATTTGGAAAAAAATTTGGAAAAAAAAAAAAAAATCCAAAATCAGACAGAGTGTTGAGACCAGAGAGGCTAAGACCGCATTGACTCAGTGTGGTATTCAGCCTCTCTGGTGTCAAGTCTGATTTTGAAAAAAAAAAAAAAAAAATCCAAAATCAGACAGAGTGTTGACACCAGAGAGGCTAAGACCGCATTGAGTCAGTGCGGTATTCAGCCTCTCTGGTGTCAAGTCTGATTTTGGAAAAAAAAAAAAAATCCAAAATCAGACAGAGTGTTGACACCAGAGAGGCTAAGACAGCATTGACTCAGTGCGGTATTCAGCCTCTCTGGTGTCAAGTCTGATTTTGGAGAAAAAAAAAAAAAAAACCAAAATCAGACAGAGTGTTGAGACCAGAGAGGCTAAGACCGCATTGACTCAGTGCGGTATTCAGCCTCTCTGGTGTCAAGTCTGATTTTGGAAAAAAAAAAAAAATCCAAAATCAGACAGAGTGTTGACACCAGAGAGGCTAAGACCGCATTGACTCAGTGCGGTATTCAGCCTCTCTGGTGTCAAGTCTGATTTTGGAAAAAAAAAAAAAAATCCAAAATCAGACAGAGTGTTGAGACCAGAGAGGCTAAGACCGCATTGACTCAGTGCGGTATTCAGCCTCTCTGGTGTCAAGTCTGATTTTGGGAAAAAAAAAAAAAAATCCAAAATCAGACCGAGTGTTGAGACCAGAGAGGCTAAGACCGCATTGACTCAGTGCGGTATTCAGCCTCTCTGGTGTCAAGTCTGATTTTGGAAAAAAAAAAAAAATCCAAAATCAGACAGAGTGTTGACACCAGAGAGGCTAAGACCGCATTGACTCAGTGCGGTATTCAGCCTCTCTGGTGTCAAGTCTGATTTTGGAAAAAAAAAATCAAAAATCAAAAATCAGACAGAGTGTTGAGACCAGAGAGGCTAAGACCGCATTGACTCAGTGCGGTATTCAGCCTCTCTGGTGTCAAGTCTGACTTTGAAAAAAAAAAAAAAAAATCCAAAATCAGACAGAGTGTTGACACCAGAGAGGCTAAGACCGCATTGACTCAGTGCGGTATTCAGCCTCTCTGGTGTCAAGTCTGATTTTGGGAAAAAAAAAAAAAAATCCAAAATCAGACCGAGTGTTGAGACCAGAGAGGCTAAGACCGCATTGACTCAGTGCAGTATTCAGCCTCTCTGGTGTCAAGTCTGATTTTGGAAAAAAAAAAAAAATCCAAAATCAGACAGAGTGTTGACACCAGAGAGGCTAAGACCGCATTGACTCAGTGCGGTATTCAGCCTCTCTGGTGTCAAGTCTGATTTTGGAAAAAAAAAAAAAAAAATCCAAAATCAGACAGAGTGTTGAGACCAGAGAGGCTAAGACCGCATTGACTCAGTGCGGTATTCAGCCTCTCTGGTGTCAAGTCTGACTTTGAAAAAAAAAAAAAAAATCCAAAATCAGACAGAGTGTTGACACCAGAGAGGCTAAGACCGCATTGACTCAGTGCGGTATTCAGCCTCTCTGGTGTCAAGTCTGACTTTGAAAAAAAAAAAAAAAATCCAAAATCAGACAGAGTGTTGACACCAGAGAGGCTAAGACCGCATTGACTCAGTGCGGTATTCAGCCTCTCTGGTGTCAAGTCTGACTTTGAAAAAAAAAAAAAAAATCCAAAATCAGACAGAGTGTTGAGACCAGAGAGGCTAAGACCGCATTGACTCAGTGCGGTATTCAGCCTCTCTGGTGTCAAGTCTGACTTTGAAAAAAAAAAAAAAAATCCAAAATCAGACAGAGTGTTGAGACCAGAGAGGCTAAGACCGCATTGACTCAGTGCGGTATTCAGCCTCTCTGGTGTCAAGTCTGACTTTGAAAAAAAAAAAAAAATCCAAAATCAGACAGAGTGTTGAGACCAGAGAGGCTAAGACCGCATTGACTCAGTGCGGTATTCAGCCTCTCTGGTGTCAAGTCTGACTTTGGAAAAAAAAAAAAAATCCAAAATCAGACAGAGTGTTGAGACCAGAGAGGCTAAGACCGCATTGACTCAGTGCGGTATTCAGCCTCTCTGGTGTCAAGTCTGACTTTGAAAAAAAAAAAAAAAATCCAAAATCAGACAGAGTGTTGAGACCAGAGAGGCTAAGACCGCATTGACTCAGTGCGGTATTCAGCCTCTCTGGTGTCAAGTCTGACTTTGAAAAAAAAAAAAAAAATCCAAAATCAGACAGAGTGTTGACACCAGAGAGGCTAAGACCGCATTGACTCAGTGCGGTATTCAGCCTCTCTGGTGTCAAGTCTGACTTTGAAAAAAAAAAAAAAAATCCAAAATCAGACAGAGTGTTGAGACCAGAGAGGCTAAGACCGCATTGACTCAGTGCGGTATTCAGCCTCTCTGGTGTCAAGTCTGACTTTGAAAAAAAAAAAAAAAATCCAAAATCAGACAGAGTGTTGAGACCAGAGAGGCTAAGACCGCATTGACTCAGTGCGGTATTCAGCCTCTCTGGTGTCAAGTCTGACTTTGAAAAAAAAAAAAAAAATCCAAAATCAGACAGAGTGTTGACACCAGAGAGGCTAAGACCGCATTGACTCAGTGCGGTATTCAGCCTCTCTGGTGTCAAGTCTGACTTTGAAAAAAAAAAAAAAAATCCAAAATCAGACAGAGTGTTGAGACCAGAGAGGCTAAGACCGCATTGACTCAGTGCGGTATTCAGCCTCTCTGGTGTCAAGTCTGACTTTGAAAAAAAAAAAAAAAATCCAAAATCAGACAGAGTGTTGAGACCAGAGAGGCTAAGACCGCATTGACTCAGTGCAGTATTCAGCCTCTCTGGTGTCAAGTCTGACTTTGGAAAAAAAAAAAAAATCCAAAATCAGACAGAGTGTTGAGACCAGAGAGGCTAAGACTGCATTGACTCAGTGCGGTATTCAGCCTCTCTGGTTTCAAGTCTGATTTTGGAAGAAAAAAAAAAAAAAAATCCAAAATCAGACAGAGTGTTGACACCAGAGAGGCTAAGACCGCATTGACTCAGTGCGGTATTCAGCTTCTCTGGTGTCAAGTCTGATTTTGGAAAAAAAAAAAAAAAAACCAAAATCAGACAGAGTGTTGAGACCAGAGAGGCTAAGACCGCATTGACTCAGTGCGGTATTCAGCCTCTCTGGTGTCAAGTCTGACTTTGGAAAAAAAAAAAAAATCCAAAATCAGACAGAGTGTTGAGACCAGAGAGGCTAAGACTGCATTGACTCAGTGCGGTATTCAGCCTCTCTGGTTTCAAGTCTGATTTTGGGAAAAAAAAAAAAAAAAAATCCAAAATCAGACAGAGTGTTGACACCAGAGAGGCTAAGACCGCATTGACTCAGTGCGGTATTCAGCTTCTCTGGTGTCAAGTCTGATTTTGGAAAAAACAAAAAAACAACCAAAATCAGACAGAGTGTTGAGACCAGAGAGGCTAAGACCGCATTGACTCAGTGCGGTATTCAGCCTCTCTGGTGTCAAGTCTGATTTTGGAAAAAAAAAAAAAAAAATCCAAAATCAGACAGAGTGTTGAGACCAGAGAGGCTAAGACCGCATTGACTCAGTGCGGTATTCAGCCTCTCTGGTGTCAAGTCTGACTTTGAAAAAAAAAAAAAAAATCCAAAATCAGACAGAGTGTTGACACCAGAGAGGCTAAGACCGCATTGACTCAGTGCGGTATTCAGCCTCTCTGGTGTCAAGTCTGACTTTGAAAAAAAAAAAAAAAATCCAAAATCAGACAGAGTGTTGACACCAGAGAGGCTAAGACCGCATTGACTCAGTGCGGTATTCAGCTTCTCTGGTGTCAAGTCTGACTTTGAAAAAAAAAAAAAAACAACCAAAATCAGACAGAGTGTTGAGACCAGAGAGGCTAAGACCGCATTGACTCAGTGCGGTATTCAGCCTCTCTGGTGTCAAGTCTGACTTTGAAAAAAAAAAAAAAATCCAAAATCAGACAGAGTGTTGAGACCAGAGAGGCTAAGACTGCATTGACTCAGTGCGGTATTCAGCCTCTCTGGTTTCAAGTCTGATTTTGGAAAAAAAAAAAAAAAAAAATCCAAAATCAGACAGAGTGTTGACACCAGAGAGGCTAAGACCGCGTTGACTCAGTGCGGTATTCAGCTTCTCTGGTGTCAAGTCTGATTTTGGAAAAAAAAAAAAAACAACCAAAATCAGACAGAGTGTTGAGACCAGAGAGGCTAAGACCGCATTGACTCAGTGCGGTATTCAGCCTCTCTGGTGTCAAGTCTGATTTTAGGAAAAAAAAAAAAAAAATCCAAAATCAGACCGAGTGTTGAGACCAGAGAGGCTAAGACCGCATTGACTCAGTGCGGTATTCAGCCTCTCTGGTGTCAAGTCTGATTTTGGAAAAAAAAAAAAAAATCCAAAATCAGACAGAGTGTTGACACCAGAGAGGCTAAGACCGCATTGACTCAGTGCGGTATTCAGCCTCTCTGGTGTCAAGTCTGATTTTGGAAAAAAAAAAAAAAAAAAATCCAAAATCAGACAGAGTGTTGAGACCAGAGAGGCTAAGACCGCATTGACTCAGTGCGGTATTCAGCCTCTCTGGTGTCAAGTCTGACTTTGAAAAAAAAAAAAAAAATCCAAAATCAGACAGAGTGTTGACACCAGAGAGGCTAAGACCGCATTGACTCTGTGCGGTATTCAGCCTCTCTGGTGTCAAGTCTGACTTTGAAAAAAAAAAAAAAAATCCAAAATCAGACAGAGTGTTGAGACCAGAGAGGCTAAGACCGCATTGACTCACTGCGGTATTCAGCCTCTCTGGTGTCAAGTCTGACTTTGAAAAAAAAAAAAAAAATCCAAAATCAGACAGAGTGTTGAGACCAGAGAGGCTAAGACCGCATTGACTCAGTGCGGTATTCAGCCTCTCTGGTGTCAAGTCTGACTTTGAAAAAAAAAAAAAAAATCCAAAATCAGACAGAGTGTTGACACCAGAGAGGCTAAGACCGCATTGACTCAGTGCGGTATTCAGCCTCTCTGGTGTCAAGTCTGACTTTGAAAAAAAAAAAAAAAATCCAAAATCAGACAGAGTGTTGACACCAGAGAGGCTAAGACCGCATTGACTCAGTGCGGTATTCAGCCTCTCTGGTGTCAAGTCTGACTTTGAAAAAAAAAAAAAAAATCCAAAATCAGACAGAGTGTTGAGACCAGAGAGGCTAAGACCGCATTGACTCAGTGCGGTATTCAGCCTCTCTGGTGTCAAGTCTGACTTTGAAAAAAAAAAAAAAAATCCAAAATCAGACAGAGTGTTGAGACCAGAGAGGCTAAGACCGCATTGACTCAGTGCGGTATTCAGCCTCTCTGGTGTCAAGTCTGACTTTGAAAAAAAAAAAAAAAATCCAAAATCAGACAGAGTGTTGACACCAGAGAGGCTAAGACTGCATTGACTCAGTGCGGTATTCAGCCTCTCTGGTGTCAAGTCTGACTTTGAAAAAAAAAAAAAAAATCCAAAATCAGACAGAGTGTTGAGACCAGAGAGGCTAAGACCGCATTGACTCAGTGCGGTATTCAGCCTCTCTGGTGTCAAGTCTGACTTTGAAAAAAAAAAAAAAAATCCAAAATCAGACAGAGTGTTGAGACCAGAGAGGCTAAGACCGCATTGACTCAGTGCGGTATTCAGCCTCTCTGGTGTCAAGTCTGACTTTGAAAAAAAAAAAAAAAATCCAAAATCAGACAGAGTGTTGAGACCAGAGAGGCTAAGACCGCATTGACTCAGTGCGGTATTCAGCCTCTCTGGTGTCAAGTCTGACTTTGAAAAAAAAAAAAAAAATCCAAAATCAGACAGAGTGTTGACACCAGAGAGGCTAAGACCGCATTGACTCAGTGCGGTATTCAGCCTCTCTGGTGTCAAGTCTGACTTTGAAAAAAAAAAAAAAAATCCAAAATCAGACAGAGTGTTGAGACCAGAGAGGCTAAGACCGCATTGACTCAGTGCGGTATTCAGCCTCTCTGGTTTCAAGTCTGATTTTGGAAAAAAAAAAAAAAAAAAATCCAAAATCAGACAGAGTGTTGACACCAGAGAGGCTAAGACCGCATTGACTCAGTGCGGTATTCAGCTTCTCTGGTGTCAAGTCTGATTTTGGAAAAAAAAAAAAAACAACCAAAATCAGACAGAGTGTTGAGACCAGAGAGGCTAAGACCGCATTGACTCAGTGCGTATTCAGCCTCTCTGGTGTCAAGTCTGACTTTGGAAAAAAAAAAAAAATCCAAAATCAGACAGAGTGTTGAGACCAGAGAGGCTAAGACTGCATTGACTCAGTGCGGTATTCAGCCTCTCTGGTTTCAAGTCTGATTTTGGAAAAAAAAAAAAAAAAAAATCCAAAATCAGACAGAGTGTTGACACCAGAGAGGCTAAGACCGCATTGACTCAGTGCGGTATTCAGCTTCTCTGGTGTCAAGTCTGATTTTGGAAAAAAAAAAAAAACAACCAAAATCAGACAGAGTGTTGAGACCAGAGAGGCTAAGACCGCATTGACTTAGTGCGGTATTCAGCCTCTCTGGTGTCAAGTCTGATTTTGGGAAAAAAAAAAAAAAATCCAAAATCAGACCGAGTGTTGAGACCAGAGAGGCTAAGACCGCATTGACTCAGTGCGGTATTCAGCCTCTCTGGTGTCAAGTCTGATTTTGGAAAAAAAAAAAAAAATCCAAAATCAGACAGAGTGTTGACACCAGAGAGGCTAAGACCGCATTGACTCAGTGCGGTATTCAGCCTCTCTGGTGTCAAGTCTGATTTTGGAAAAAAAAAAAAAAAAATCCAAAATCAGACAGAGTGTTGAGACCAGAGAGGCTAAGACCGCATTGACTCAGTGCGGTATTCAGCCTCTCTGGTGTCAAGTCTGACTTTGAAAAAAAAAAAAAAAATCCAAAATCAGACAGAGTGTTGACACCAGAGAGGCTAAGACCGCATTGACTCAGTGCGGTATTCAGCCTCTCTGGTGTCAAGTCTGACTTTGAAAAAAAAAAAAAAAATCCAAAATCAGACAGAGTGTTGACACCAGAGAGGCTAAGACCGCATTGACTCAGTGCGGTATTCAGCCTCTCTGGTGTCAAGTCTGACTTTGAAAAAAAAAAAAAAAATCCAAAATCAGACAGAGTGTTGAGACCAGAGAGGCTAAGACCGCATTGACTCAGTGCGGTATTCAGCCTCTCTGGTGTCAAGTCTGACTTTGAAAAAAAAAAAAAAAATCCAAAATCAGACAGAGTGTTGAGACCAGAGAGGCTAAGACCGCATTGACTCAGTGCGGTATTCAGCCTCTCTGGTGTCAAGTCTGACTTTGAAAAAAAAAAAAAAAATCCAAAATCAGACAGAGTGTTGACACCAGAGAGGCTAAGACCGCATTGACTCAGTGCGGTATTCAGCCTCTCTGGTGTCAAGTCTGACTTTGAAAAAAAAAAAAAAAATCCAAAATCAGACAGAGTGTTGAGACCAGAGAGGCTAAGACCGCATTGACTCAGTGCGGTATTCAGCCTCTCTGGTGTCAAGTCTGACTTTGAAAAAAAAAAAAAAAATCCAAAATCAGACAGAGTGTTGAGACCAGAGAGGCTAAGACTGCATTGACTCAGTGCGGTATTCAGCCTCTCTGGTTTCAAGTCTGATTTTGGAAAAAAAAAAAAAAAAAAATCCAAAATCAGACAGAGTGTTGAGACCAGAGAGGCTAAGACCGCATTGACTCAGTGCGGTATTCAGCCTCTCTGGTGTCAAGTCTGACTTTGAAAAAAAAAAAAAAAATCCAAAATCAGACAGAGTGTTGACACCAGAGAGGCTAAGACCGCATTGACTCAGTGCGGTATTCAGCTTCTCTGGTGTCAAGTCTGATTTTGGAAAAAAAAAAAAAAAAACCAAAATCAGACAGAGTGTTGAGACCAGAGAGGCTAAGACCGCATTGACTCAGTGCGGTATTCAGCCTCTCTGGTGTCAAGTCTGATTTTGGGAAAAAAAAAAAAAAATCCAAAATCAGACCGAGTGTTGAGACCAGAGAGGCTAAGACCGCATTGACTCAGTGCGGTATTCAGCCTCTCTGGTGTCAAGTCTGATTTTGGAAAAAAAAAAAAAATCCAAAATCAGACAGAGTGTTGACACCAGAGAGGCTAAGACCGCATTGACTCAGTGCGGTATTCAGCCTCTCTGGTGTCAAGTCTGATTTTGGAAAAAAAAAAAAAAAAATCCAAAATCAGACAGAGTGTTGAGACCAGAGAGGCTAAGACCGCATTGACTCAGTGCGGTATTCAGCCTCTCTGGTGTCAAGTCTGACTTTGAAAAAAAAAAAAAAAATCCAAAATCAGACAGAGTGTTGACACCAGAGAGGCTAAGACCGCATTGACTCAGTGCGGTATTCAGCCTCTCTGGTGTCAAGTCTGACTTTGAAAAAAAAAAAAAAAATCCAAAATCAGACAGAGTGTTGACACCAGAGAGGCTAAGACCGCATTGACTCAGTGCGGTATTCAGCCTCTCTGGTGTCAAGTCTGACTTTGAAAAAAAAAAAAAAAATCCAAAATCAGACAGAGTGTTGAGACCAGAGAGGCTAAGACCGCATTGACTCAGTGCGGTATTCAGCCTCTCTGGTGTCAAGTCTGACTTTGAAAAAAAAAAAAAAAATCCAAAATCAGACAGAGTGTTGAGACCAGAGAGGCTAAGACCGCATTGACTCAGTGCGGTATTCAGCCTCTCTGGTGTCAAGTCTGACTTTGAAAAAAAAAAAAAAAATCCAAAATCAGACAGAGTGTTGACACCAGAGAGGCTAAGACCGCATTGACTCAGTGCGGTATTCAGCCTCTCTGGTGTCAAGTCTGACTTTGAAAAAAAAAAAAAAAATCCAAAATCAGACAGAGTGTTGAGACCAGAGAGGCTAAGACCGCATTGACTCAGTGCGGTATTCAGCCTCTCTGGTGTCAAGTCTGACTTTGAAAAAAAAAAAAAAAAAATCCAAAATCAGACAGAGTGTTGAGACCAGAGAGGCTAAGACCGCATTGACTCAGTGCGGTATTCAGCCTCTCTGGTGTCAAGTCTGACTTTGGAAAAAAAAAAAAAATCCAAAATCAGACAGAGTGTTGAGACCAGAGAGGCTAAGACTGCATTGACTCAGTGCGGTATTCAGCCTCTCTGGTTTCAAGTCTGATTTTGGAAAAAAAAAAAAAAAAAAATCCAAAATCAGACAGAGTGTTGAGACCAGAGAGGCTAAGACCGCATTGACTCAGTGCGGTATTCAGCCTCTCTGGTGTCAAGTCTGACTTTGAAAAAAAAAAAAAAAATCCAAAATCAGACAGAGTGTTGACACCAGAGAGGCTAAGACCGCATTGACTCAGTGCGGTATTCAGCTTCTCTGGTGTCAAGTCTGATTTTGGAAAAAAAACAAAAACAACCAAAATCAGACAGAGTGTTGAGACCAGAGAGGCTAAGACCGCATTGACTCAGTGCGGTATTCAGCCTCTCTGGTGTCAAGTCTGATTTTGGGAAAAAAAAAAAAAAAATCCAAAATCAGACCGAGTGTTGAGACCAGAGAGGCTAAGACCGCATTGACTCAGTGCGGTATTCAGCCTCTCTGGTGTCAAGTCTGATTTTGGAAAAAAAAAAAAAAATCCAAAATCAGACAGAGTGTTGACACCAGAGAGGCTAAGACCGCATTGACTCAGTGCGGTATTCAGCCTCTCTGGTGTCAAGTCTGATTTTGGAAAAAAAAAAAAAAAAATCCAAAATCAGACAGAGTGTTGAGACCAGAGAGGCTAAGACCGCATTGACTCAGTGCAGTATTCAGCCTCTCTGGTGTCAAGTCTGATTTTGGAAAAAAAAAAAAAAATCCAAAATCAGACAGAGTGTTGACACCAGAGAGGCTAAGACCGCATTGACTCAGTGCGGTATTCAGCCTCTCTGGTGTCAAGTCTGATTTTGAAAAAAAAAAAAAAAAAATCCAAAATCAGACAGAGTGTTGAGACCAGAGAGGCTAAGACCGCATTGACTCAGTGCGGTATTCAGCCTCTCTGGTGTCAAGTCTGACTTTGAAAAAAAAAAAAAAAATCCAAAATCAGACAGAGTGTTGACACCAGAGAGGCTAAGACCGCATTGACTCAGTGCGGTATTCAGCCTCTCTGGTGTCAAGTCTGACTTTGAAAAAAAAAAAAAAAATCCAAAATCAGACAGAGTGTTGAGACCAGAGAGGCTAAGACCGCATTGACTCAGTGCGGTATTCAGCCTCTCTGGTGTCAAGTCTGACTTTGGGAAAAAAAAAAAAAAATCCAAAATCAGACCGAGTGTTGAGACCAGAGAGGCTAAGACCGCATTGACTCAGTGCGGTATTCAGCCTCTCTGGTGTCAAGTCTGATTTTGGAAAAAAAAAAAAAAATCCAAAATCAGACAGAGTGTTGACACCAGAGAGGCTAAGACCGCATTGACTCAGTGCGGTATTCAGCCTCTCTGGTGTCAAGTCTGACTTTGAAAAAAAAAAAAAAAATCCAAAATCAGACAGAGTGTTGAGACCAGAGAGGCTAAGACCGCATTGACTCAGTGCGGTATTCAGCCTCTCTGGTGTCAAGTCTGACTTTGAAAAAAAAAAAAAAAATCCAAAATCAGACAGAGTGTTGAGACCAGAGAGGCTAAGACCGCATTGACTCAGTGCGGTATTCAGCCTCTCTGGTGTCAAGTCTGACTTTGAAAAAAAAAAAAAAAAATCCAAAATCAGACAGAGTGTTGACACCAGAGAGGCTAAGACCGCATTGACTCAGTGCGGTATTCAGCCTCTCTGGTGTCAAGTCTGACTTTGAAAAAAAAAAAAAAAATCCAAAATCAGACAGAGTGTTGAGACCAGAGAGGCTAAGACCGCATTGACTCAGTGCGGTATTCAGCCTCTCTGGTGTCAAGTCTGACTTTGAAAAAAAAAAAAAAAATCCAAAATCAGACAGAGTGTTGAGACCAGAGAGGCTAAGACCGCATTGACTCAGTGCGGTATTCAGCCTCTCTGGTGTCAAGTCTGACTTTGAAAAAAAAAAAAAAAATCCAAAATCAGACAGAGTGTTGACACCAGAGAGGCTAAGACCGCATTGACTCAGTGCGGTATTCAGCCTCTCTGGTGTCAAGTCTGACTTTGAAAAAAAAAAAAAAAATCCAAAATCAGACAGAGTGTTGAGACCAGAGAGGCTAAGACCGCATTGACTCAGTGCGGTATTCAGCCTCTCTGGTGTCAAGTCTGACTTTGAAAAAAAAAAAAAAAATCCAAAATCAGACAGAGTGTTGAGACCAGAGAGGCTAAGACCGCATTGACTCAGTGCGGTATTCAGCCTCTCTGGTGTCAAGTCTGACTTTGGAAAAAAAAAAAAAAATCCAAAATCAGACAGAGTGTTGAGACCAGAGAGGCTAAGACCGCATTGACTCAGTGCGGTATTCAGCCTCTCTGGTGTCAAGTCTGACTTTGAAAAAAAAAAAAAAAATCCAAAATCAGACAGAGTGTTGAGACCAGAGAGGCTAAGACCGCATTGACTCAGTGCGGTATTCAGCCTCTCTGGTGTCAAGTCTGACTTTGAAAAAAAAAAAAAAAATCCAAAATCAGACAGAGTGTTGACACCAGAGAGGCTAAGACCGCATTGACTCAGTGCGGTATTCAGCCTCTCTGGTGTCAAGTCTGACTTTGAAAAAAAAAAAAAAAATCCAAAATCAGACAGAGTGTTGAGACCAGAGAGGCTAAGACCGCATTGACTCAGTGCGGTATTCAGCCTCTCTGGTGTCAAGTCTGACTTTGAAAAAAAAAAAAAAAATCCAAAATCAGACAGAGTGTTGAGACCAGAGAGGCTAAGACCGCATTGACTCAGTGCGGTATTCAGCCTCTCTGGTGTCAAGTCTGACTTTGAAAAAAAAAAAAAAAATCCAAAATCAGACAGAGTGTTGACACCAGAGAGGCTAAGACCGCATTGACTCAGTGCGGTATTCAGCCTCTCTGGTGTCAAGTCTGACTTTGAAAAAAAAAAAAAAAATCCAAAATCAGACAGAGTGTTGAGACCAGAGAGGCTAAGACCGCATTGACTCAGTGCGGTATTCAGCCTCTCTGGTGTCAAGTCAAAATCCAAAATCAGACAGAGTGTTGAGACCAGAGAGGCTAAGACCGCATTGACTCAGTGCGGTATTCAGCCTCTCTGGTGTCAAGTCTGACTTTGAAAAAAAAAAAAAAAATCCAAAATCAGACAGAGTGTTGAGACCAGAGAGGCTAAGACCGCATTGACTCAGTGCGGTATTCAGCCTCTCTGGTGTCAAGTCTGACTTTGAAAAAAAAAAAAAAAATCCAAAATCAGACAGAGTGTTGACACCAGAGAGGCTAAGACCGCATTGACTCAGTGCGGTATTCAGCCTCTCTGGTGTCAAGTCTGACTTTGAAAAAAAAAAAAAAAATCCAAAATCAGACAGAGTGTTGAGACCAGAGAGGCTAAGACCGCATTGACTCAGTGCGGTATTCAGCCTCTCTGGTGTCAAGTCTGACTTTGAAAAAAAAAAAAAAATCCAAAATCAGACAGAGTGTTGAGACCAGAGAGGCTAAGACCGCATTGACTCAGTGCGGTATTCAGCCTCTCTGGTGTCAAGTCTGACTTTGGAAAAAAAAAAAAAATCCAAAATCAGACAGAGTGTTGAGACCAGAGAGGCTAAGACTGCATTGACTCAGTGCGGTATTCAGCCTCTCTGGTGTCAAGTCTGACTTTGAAAAAAAAAAAAAAAATCCAAAATCAGACAGAGTGTTGACACCAGAGAGGCTAAGACCGCATTGACTCAGTGCGGTATTCAGCCTCTCTGGTGTCAAGTCTGATTTTGGGAAAAAAAAAAAAAAATCCAAAATCAGACCGAGTGTTGAGACCAGAGAGGCTAAGACCGCATTGACTCAGTGCGGTATTCAGCCTCTCTGGTGTCAAGTCTGATTTTGGAAAAAAAAAAAAAATCCAAAATCAGACAGTGTTGACACCAGAGAGGCTAAGACCGCATTGACTCAGTGCGGTATTCAGCCTCTCTGGTGTCAAGTCTGACTTTGAAAAAAAAAAAAAAATCCAAAATCAGACAGAGTGTTGAGACCAGAGAGGCTAAGACCGCATTGACTCAGTGCGGTATTCAGCCTCTCTGGTGTCAAGTCTGACTTTGAAAAAAAAAAAAAAAATCCAAAATCAGACAGAGTGTTGAGACCAGAGAGGCTAAGACCGCATTGACTCAGTGCGGTATTCAGCCTCTCTGGTGTCAAGTCTGACTTTAGAAAAAAAAAAAAAATCCAAAATCAGACAGAGTGTTGAGACCAGAGAGGCTAAGACCGCATTGACTCAGTGCGGTATTCAGCCTCTCTGGTGTCAAGTCTGACTTTGAAAAAAAAAAAAAAAATCCAAAATCAGACAGAGTGTTGAGACCAGAGAGGCTAAGACCGCATTGACTCAGTGCGGTATTCAGCCTCTCTGGTGTCAAGTCTGACTTTGAAAAAAAAAAAAAAAATCCAAAATCAGACAGAGTGTTGACACCAGAGAGGCTAAGACCGCATTGACTCAGTGCGGTATTCAGCCTCTCTGGTGTCAAGTCTGACTTTGAAAAAAAAAAAAAAAATCCAAAATCAGACAGAGTGTTGAGACCAGAGAGGCTAAGACCGCATTGACTCAGTGCGGTATTCAGCCTCTCTGGTGTCAAGTCTGACTTTGAAAAAAAAAAAAAAAATCCAAAATCAGACAGAGTGTTGAGACCAGAGAGGCTAAGACCGCATTGACTCAGTGCGGTATTCAGCCTCTCTGGTGTCAAGTCTGACTTTGAAAAAAAAAAAAAAAATCCAAAATCAGACAGAGTGTTGAGACCAGAGAGGCTAAGACCGCATTGACTCAGTGCGGTATTCAGCCTCTCTGGTGTCAAGTCTGACTTTGAAAAAAAAAAAAAAAATCCAAAATCAGACAGAGTGTTGAGACCAGAGAGGCTAAGACCGCATTGACTCAGTGCGGTATTCAGCCTCTCTGGTGTCAAGTCTGATTTTGGAAAAAAAAAAAAAAATCCAAAATCAGACAGAGTGTTGAGACCAGAGAGGCTAAGACCGCATTGACTCAGTGCGGTATTCAGCCTCTCTGGTGTCAAGTCTGATTTTGGAAAAAAAAAAAAAAAATCCAAAATCAGACAGTGTTGACACCAGAGAGGCTAAGACCGCATTGACTCAGTGCGGTATTCAGCCTCTCTGGTGTCAAGTCTGATTTTGGAAAAAAAAAAAAAAATCCAAAATCAGACAGAGTGTTGACACCAGAGAGGCTAAGACCGCATTGACTCAGTGCGGTATTCAGCCTCTCTGGTGTCAAGTCTGACTTTGAAAAAAAAAAAAAAAATCCAAAATCAGACAGAGTGTTGAGACCAGAGAGGCTAAGACCGCATTGACTCAGTGCGGTATTCAGCCTCTCTGGTGTCAAGTCTGACTTTGAAAAAAAAAAAAAAATCCAAAATCAGACAGAGTGTTGACACCAGAGAGGCTAAGACCGCATTGACTCAGTGCGGTATTCAGCCTCTCTGGTGTCAAGTCTGACTTTGAAAAAAAAAAAAAAAATCCAAAATCAGACAGAGTGTTGAGACCAGAGAGGCTAAGACCGCATTGACTCAGTGCGGTATTCAGCCTCTCTGGTGTCAAGTCTGACTTTGAAAAAAAAAAAAAAAATCCAAAATCAGACAGAGTGTTGAGACCAGAGAGGCTAAGACCGCATTGACTCAGTGCGGTATTCAGCCTCTCTGGTGTCAAGTCTGACTTTGAAAAAAAAAAAAAAAATCCAAAATCAGACAGAGTGTTGAGACCAGAGAGGCTAAGACCGCATTGACTCAGTGCGGTATTCAGCCTCTCTGGTGTCAAGTCTGACTTTGGAAAAAAAAAAAAAATCCAAAATCAGACAGAGTGTTGAGACCAGAGAGGCTAAGACTGCATTGACTCAGTGCGGTATTCAGCCTCTCTGGTGTCAAGTCTGACTTTGAAAAAAAAAAAAAAAATCCAAAATCAGACAGAGTGTTGACACCAGAGAGGCTAAGACCGCATTGACTCAGTGCGGTATTCAGCCTCTCTGGTGTCAAGTCTGATTTTGGGAAAAAAAAAAAAAAATCCAAAATCAGACCGAGTGTTGAGACCAGAGAGGCTAAGACCGCATTGACTCAGTGCGGTATTCAGCCTCTCTGGTGTCAAGTCTGATTTTGGAAAAAAAAAAAAAATCCAAAATCAGACAGAGTGTTGACACCAGAGAGGCTAAGACCGCATTGACTCAGTGCGGTATTCAGCCTCTCTGGTGTCAAGTCTGACTTTGAAAAAAAAAAAAAAAATCCAAAATCAGACAGAGTGTTGAGACCAGAGAGGCTAAGACCGCATTGACTCAGTGCGGTATTCAGCCTCTCTGGTGTCAAGTCTGACTTTGGAAAAAAAAAAAAAATCCAAAATCAGACAGAGTGTTGAGACCAGAGAGGCTAAGACTGCATTGACTCAGTGCGGTATTCAGCCTCTCTGGTGTCAAGTCTGACTTTGAAAAAAAAAAAAAAAATCCAAAATCAGACAGAGTGTTGACACCAGAGAGGCTAAGACCGCATTGACTCAGTGCGGTATTCAGCCTCTCTGGTGTCAAGTCTGATTTTGGGAAAAAAAAAAAAAAATCCAAAATCAGACCGAGTGTTGAGACCAGAGAGGCTAAGTCCGCATTGACTCAGTGCGGTATTCAGCCTCTCTGGTGTCAAGTCTGATTTTGGAAAAAAAAAAAAAATCCAAAATCAGACAGAGTGTTGACACCAGAGAGGCTAAGACCGCATTGACTCAGTGCGGTATTCAGCCTCTCTGGTGTCAAGTCTGACTTTGAAAAAAAAAAAAAAATCCAAAATCAGACAGAGTGTTGAGACCAGAGAGGCTAAGACCGCATTGACTCAGTGCGGTATTCAGCCTCTCTGGTGTCAAGTCTGACTTTGAAAAAAAAAAAAAAAAATCCAAAATCAGACAGAGTGTTGAGACCAGAGAGGCTAAGACCGCATTGACTCAGTGCGGTATTCAGCCTCTCTGGTGTCAAGTCTGATTTTGGAAAAAAAAAAAAAAATCCAAAATCAGACAGAGTGTTGAGACCAGAGAGGCTAAGACCGCATTGACTCAGTGCGGTATTCAGCCTCTCTGGTGTCAAGTCTGATTTTGGAAAAAAAAAAAAAAAATCCAAAATCAGACAGTGTTGACACCAGAGAGGCTAAGACCGCATTGACTCAGTGCGGTATTCAGCCTCTCTGGTGTCAAGTCTGATTTTGGAAAAAAAAAAAAAAATCCAAAATCAGACAGAGTGTTGACACCAGAGAGGCTAAGACCGCATTGACTCAGTGCGGTATTCAGCCTCTCTGGTGTCAAGTCTGATTTTGGAAAAAAAAAAAAAAATCCAAAATCAGACAGAGTGTTGACACCAGAGAGGCTAAGACCGCATTGACTCAGTGCGGTATTCAGCCTCTCTGGTGTCAAGTCTGATTTTGGGAAAAAAAAAAAAAAATCCAAAATCAGACCGAGTGTTGAGACCAGAGAGGCTAAGACCGCATTGACTCAGTGCGGTATTCAGCCTCTCTGGTGTCAAGTCTGACTTTGAAAAAAAAAAAAAAAATCCAAAATCAGACAGAGTGTTGAGACCAGAGAGGCTAAGACCGCATTGACTCAGTGCGGTATTCAGCCTCTCTGGTGTCAAGTCTGACTTTGAAAAAAAAAAAAAAAATCCAAAATCAGACAGAGTGTTGAGACCAGAGAGGCTAAGACCGCATTGACTCAGTGCGGTATTCAGCCTCTCTGGTGTCAAGTCTGACTTTGAAAAAAAAAAAAAAAATCCAAAATCAGACAGAGTGTTGAGACCAGAGAGGCTAAGACCGCATTGACTCAGTGCGGTATTCAGCCTCTCTGGTGTCAAGTCTGACTTTGAAAAAAAAAAAAAAAATCCAAAATCAGACAGAGTGTTGAGACCAGAGAGGCTAAGACCGCATTGACTCAGTGCGGTATTCAGCCTCTCTGGTGTCAAGTCTGATTTTGGAAAAAAAAAAAAAAATCCAAAATCAGACAGAGTGTTGAGACCAGAGAGGCTAAGACCGCATTGACTCAGTGCGGTATTCAGCCTCTCTGGTGTCAAGTCTGATTTTGGAAAAAAAAAAAAAAAATCCAAAATCAGACAGTGTTGACACCAGAGAGGCTAAGACCGCATTGACTCAGTGCGGTATTCAGCCTCTCTGGTGTCAAGTCTGATTTTGGAAAAAAAAAAAAAAATCCAAAATCAGACAGAGTGTTGACACCAGAGAGGCTAAGACCGCATTGACTCAGTGCGGTATTCAGCCTCTCTGGTGTCAAGTCTGACTTTGAAAAAAAAAAAAAAAATCCAAAATCAGACAGAGTGTTGAGACCAGAGAGGCTAAGACCGCATTGACTCAGTGCGGTATTCAGCCTCTCTGGTGTCAAGTCTGACTTTGAAAAAAAAAAAAAAATCCAAAATCAGACAGAGTGTTGACACCAGAGAGGCTAAGACCGCATTGACTCAGTGCGGTATTCAGCCTCTCTGGTGTCAAGTCTGACTTTGAAAAAAAAAAAAAAAATCCAAAATCAGACAGAGTGTTGAGACCAGAGAGGCTAAGACCGCATTGACTCAGTGCGGTATTCAGCCTCTCTGGTGTCAAGTCTGACTTTGAAAAAAAAAAAAAAAATCCAAAATCAGACAGAGTGTTGAGACCAGAGAGGCTAAGACCGCATTGACTCAGTGCGGTATTCAGCCTCTCTGGTGTCAAGTCTGACTTTGAAAAAAAAAAAAAAAATCCAAAATCAGACAGAGTGTTGAGACCAGAGAGGCTAAGACCGCATTGACTCAGTGCGGTATTCAGCCTCTCTGGTGTCAAGTCTGACTTTGGAAAAAAAAAAAAAATCCAAAATCAGACAGAGTGTTGAGACCAGAGAGGCTAAGACTGCATTGACTCAGTGCGGTATTCAGCCTCTCTGGTGTCAAGTCTGACTTTGAAAAAAAAAAAAAAAATCCAAAATCAGACAGAGTGTTGACACCAGAGAGGCTAAGACCGCATTGACTCAGTGCGGTATTCAGCCTCTCTGGTGTCAAGTCTGATTTTGGGAAAAAAAAAAAAAAATCCAAAATCAGACCGAGTGTTGAGACCAGAGAGGCTAAGACCGCATTGACTCAGTGCGGTATTCAGCCTCTCTGGTGTCAAGTCTGATTTTGGAAAAAAAAAAAAAATCCAAAATCAGACAGAGTGTTGACACCAGAGAGGCTAAGACCGCATTGACTCAGTGCGGTATTCAGCCTCTCTGGTGTCAAGTCTGACTTTGAAAAAAAAAAAAAAAATCCAAAATCAGACAGAGTGTTGAGACCAGAGAGGCTAAGACCGCATTGACTCAGTGCGGTATTCAGCCTCTCTGGTGTCAAGTCTGACTTTGGAAAAAAAAAAAAAATCCAAAATCAGACAGAGTGTTGAGACCAGAGAGGCTAAGACTGCATTGACTCAGTGCGGTATTCAGCCTCTCTGGTGTCAAGTCTGACTTTGAAAAAAAAAAAAAAAATCCAAAATCAGACAGAGTGTTGACACCAGAGAGGCTAAGACCGCATTGACTCAGTGCGGTATTCAGCCTCTCTGGTGTCAAGTCTGATTTTGGGAAAAAAAAAAAAAAATCCAAAATCAGACCGAGTGTTGAGACCAGAGAGGCTAAGTCCGCATTGACTCAGTGCGGTATTCAGCCTCTCTGGTGTCAAGTCTGATTTTGGAAAAAAAAAAAAAATCCAAAATCAGACAGAGTGTTGACACCAGAGAGGCTAAGACCGCATTGACTCAGTGCGGTATTCAGCCTCTCTGGTGTCAAGTCTGACTTTGAAAAAAAAAAAAAAAATCCAAAATCAGACAGAGTGTTGAGACCAGAGAGGCTAAGACCGCATTGACTCAGTGCGGTATTCAGCCTCTCTGGTGTCAAGTCTGACTTTGAAAAAAAAAAAAAAAATCCAAAATCAGACAGAGTGTTGAGACCAGAGAGGCTAAGACCGCATTGACTCAGTGCGGTATTCAGCCTCTCTGGTGTCAAGTCTGATTTTGGAAAAAAAAAAAAAAATCCAAAATCAGACAGAGTGTTGAGACCAGAGAGGCTAAGACCGCATTGACTCAGTGCGGTATTCAGCCTCTCTGGTGTCAAGTCTGATTTTGGAAAAAAAAAAAAAAAATCCAAAATCAGACAGTGTTGACACCAGAGAGGCTAAGACCGCATTGACTCAGTGCGGTATTCAGCCTCTCTGGTGTCAAGTCTGATTTTGGAAAAAAAAAAAAAAATCCAAAATCAGACAGAGTGTTGACACCAGAGAGGCTAAGACCGCATTGACTCAGTGCGGTATTCAGCCTCTCTGGTGTCAAGTCTGATTTTGGAAAAAAAAAAAAAAATCCAAAATCAGACAGAGTGTTGACACCAGAGAGGCTAAGACCGCATTGACTCAGTGCGGTATTCAGCCTCTCTGGTGTCAAGTCTGATTTTGGGAAAAAAAAAAAAAAATCCAAAATCAGACCGAGTGTTGAGACCAGAGAGGCTAAGACCGCATTGACTCAGTGCGGTATTCAGCCTCTCTGGTGTCAAGTCTGATTTTGGAAAAAAAAAAAAAATCCAAAATCAGACAGAGTGTTGACACCAGAGAGGCTAAGACCGCATTGACTCAGTGCGGTATTCAGCCTCTCTGGTGTCAAGTCTGATTTTGGAAAAAAAAAAAAAAAAATCCAAAATCAGACAGAGTGTTGAGACCAGAGAGGCTAAGACCGCATTGACTCAGTGCGGTATTCAGCCTCTCTGGTGTCAAGTCTGACTTTGGAAAAAAAAAAAAAATCCAAAATCAGACAGAGTGTTGACACCAGAGAGGCTAAGACCGCATTGACTCAGTGCGGTATTCAGCCTCTCTGGTGTCAAGTCTGATTTTAGAAAAAAAAAAAAAATCCAAAATCAGACAGAGTGTTGACACCAGAGAGGCTAAGACCGCATTGAGTCAGTGCGGTATTCAGCCTCTCTGGTGTCAAGTCTGATTTTGGAAAAAAAAAAAAAAATCCAAAATCAGACAGAGTGTTGACACCAGAGAGGCTAAGACAGCATTGACTCAGTGCGGTATTCAGCCTCTCTGGTGTCAAGTCTGATTTTGGAAAAAAAACAACAACAACCAAAATCAGACAGAGTGTTGAGACCAGAGAGGCTAAGACCGCATTGACTCAGTGCGGTATTCAGCCTCTCTGGTGTCAAGTCTGATTTTGGAAAAAAAAAAAAAAATCCAAAATCAGACAGTGTTGACACCAGAGAGGCTAAGACCGCATTGACTCAGTGCGGTATTCAGCCTCTCTGGTGTCAAGTCTGATTTTGGAAAAAAAAAAAAAAATCCAAAATCAGACAGAGTGTTGACACCAGAGAGGCTAAGACCGCATTGACTCAGTGCGGTATTCAGCCTCTCTGGTGTCAAGTCTGATTTTGGAAAAAAAAAAAAAATCCAAAATCAGACAAAGTGTTGACACCAGAGAGGCTAAGACCGCATTGACTCAGTGCGGTATTCAGCCTCTCTGGTGTCAAGTCTGATTTTGGAAAAAAAAAAAAAAATCCAAAATCAGACAGAGTGTTGAGACCAGAGAGGCTAAGACCGCATTGACTCAGTGCGGTATTCAGCCTCTCTGGTGTCAAGTCTGATTTTGGGAAAAAAAAAAAAAAATCCAAAATCAGACCGAGTGTTGAGACCAGAGAGGCTAAGACCGCATTGACTCAGTGCGGTATTCAGCCTCTCTGGTGTCAAGTCTGATTTTGGAAAAAAAAAAAAAATCCAAAATCAGACAGAGTGTTGACACCAGAGAGGCTAAGACCGCATTGACTCAGTGCGGTATTCAGCCTCTCTGGTGTCAAGTCTGATTTTGGAAAAAAAAAAAAAAAAATCCAAAATCAGACAGAGTGTTGAGACCAGAGAGGCTAAGACCGCATTGACTCAGTGCGGTATTCAGCCTCTCTGGTGTCAAGTCTGACTTTGAAAAAAAAAAAAAATCCAAAATCAGACAGAGTGTTGACACCAGAGAGGCTAAGACCGCATTGACTCAGTGCGGTATTCAGCCTCTCTGGTGTCAAGTCTGATTTTGGAAAAAAAAAAAAAAAAATCCAAAATCAGACAGAGTGTTGAGACCAGAGAGGCTAAGACCGCATTGACTCAGTGCGGTATTCAGCCTCTCTGGTGTCAAGTCTGACTTTGAAAAAAAAAAAAAAAAATCCAAAATCAGACAGAGTGTTGACACCAGAGAGGCTAAGACCGCATTGACTCAGTGCGGTATTCAGCCTCTCTGGTGTCAAGTCTGATTTTGGAAAAAAAAAAAAAAAAATCCAAAATCAGACAGAGTGTTGAGACCAGAGAGGCTAAGACCGCATTGACTCAGTGCGGTATTCAGCCTCTCTGGTGTCAAGTCTGACTTTGGAAAAAAAAAAAAAATCCAAAATCAGACAGAGTGTTGACACCAGAGAGGCTAAGACCGCATTGACTCAGTGCGGTATTCAGCCTCTCTGGTGTCAAGTCTGATTTTAGAAAAAAAAAAAAAATCCAAAATCAGACAGAGTGTTGACACCAGAGAGGCTAAGACCGCATTGACTCAGTGCGGTATTCAGCCTCTCTGGTGTCAAGTCTGATTTTGGAAAAAAAAAAAAAATCCAAAATCAGACAGAGTGTTGACACCAGAGAGGCTAAGACAGCATTGACTCAGTGCGGTATTCAGCCTCTCTGGTGTCAAGTCTGATTTTGGAAAAAAAAAATAAAAAAATAAAATCAGACAGAGTGTTGAGACCAGAGAGGCTAAGACCGCATTGACTCAGTGCGGTATTCAGCCTCTCTGGTGTCAAGTCTGATTTTGGAAAAAAAAAAAAAAATCCAAAATCAGACAGTGTTGACACCAGAGAGGCTAAGACCGCATTGACTCAGTGCGGTATTCAGCCTCTCTGGTGTCAAGTCTGATTTTGGAAAAAAAAAAAAAAATCCAAAATCAGACAGAGTGTTGACACCAGAGAGGCTAAGACCGCATTGACTCAGTGCGGTATTCAGCCTCTCTGGTGTCAAGTCTGATTTTGGAAAAAAAAAAAAAATCCAAAATCAGACAGAGTGTTGACACCAGAGAGGCTAAGACCGCATTGACTCAGTGCGGTATTCAGCCTCTCTGGTGTCAAGTCTGATTTTGGAAAAAAAAAAAAAAATCCAAAATCAGACAGAGTGTTGAGACCAGAGAGGCTAAGACCGCATTGACTCAGTGCGGTATTCAGCCTCTCTGGTGTCAAGTCTGATTTTGGGAAAAAAAAAAAAAAATCCAAAATCAGACCGAGTGTTGAGACCAGAGAGGCTAAGACCGCATTGACTCAGTGCGGTATTCAGCCTCTCTGGTGTCAAGTCTGATTTTGGAAAAAAAAAAAAAATCCAAAATCAGACAGAGTGTTGACACCAGAGAGGCTAAGACCGCATTGACTCAGTGCGGTATTCAGCCTCTCTGGTGTCAAGTCTGATTTTGGAAAAAAAAAAAAAAAAATCCAAAATCAGACAGAGTGTTGAGACCAGAGAGGCTAAGACCGCATTGACTCAGTGCGGTATTCAGCCTCTCTGGTGTCAAGTCTGACTTTGAAAAAAAAAAAAAAAATCCAAAATCAGACAGAGTGTTGACACCAGAGAGGCTAAGACCGCATTGACTCAGTGCGGTATTCAGCCTCTCTGGTGTCAAGTCTGATTTTGGAAAAAAAAAAAAAAAAATCCAAAATCAGACAGAGTGTTGAGACCAGAGAGGCTAAGACCGCATTGACTCAGTGCGGTATTCAGCCTCTCTGGTGTCAAGTCTGACTTTGGAAAAAAAAAAAAATCCAAAATCAGACAGAGTGTTGACACCAGAGAGGCTAAGACCGCATTGACTCAGTGCGGTATTCAGCCTCTCTGGTGTCAAGTCTGATTTTAGAAAAAAAAAAAAAAAAATCCAAAATCAGACAGAGTGTTGAGACCAGAGAGGCTAAGACCGCATTGACTCAGTGCGGTATTCAGCCTCTCTGGTGTCAAGTCTGACTTTGAAAAAAAAAAAAAAAAATCCAAAATCAGACAGAGTGTTGACACCAGAGAGGCTAAGACCGCATTGACTCAGTGCGGTATTCAGCCTCTCTGGTGTCAAGTCTGATTTTGGAAAAAAAAAAAAAAAAATCCAAAATCAGACAGAGTGTTGAGACCAGAGAGGCTAAGACCGCATTGACTCAGTGCGGTATTCAGCCTCTCTGGTGTCAAGTCTGACTTTGGAAAAAAAAAAAAAATCCAAAATCAGACAGAGTGTTGACACCAGAGAGGCTAAGACCGCATTGACTCAGTGCGGTATTCAGCCTCTCTGGTGTCAAGTCTGATTTTAGAAAAAAAAAAAAAATCCAAAATCAGACAGAGTGTTGACACCAGAGAGGCTAAGACCGCATTGACTCAGTGCGGTATTCAGCCTCTCTGGTGTCAAGTCTGATTTTGGAAAAAAAAAAAAAATCCAAAATCAGACAGAGTGTTGACACCAGAGAGGCTAAGACAGCATTGACTCAGTGCGGTATTCAGCCTCTCTGGTGTCAAGTCTGATTTTGGAAAAAAAAAATAAAAAAATAAAATCAGACAGAGTGTTGAGACCAGAGAGGCTAAGACCGCATTGACTCAGTGCGGTATTCAGCCTCTCTGGTGTCAAGTCTGATTTTGGAAAAAAAAAAAAAAATCCAAAATCAGACAGTGTTGACACCAGAGAGGCTAAGACCGCATTGACTCAGTGCGGTATTCAGCCTCTCTGGTGTCAAGTCTGATTTTGGAAAAAAAAAAAAAAATCCAAAATCAGACAGAGTGTTGACACCAGAGAGGCTAAGACCGCATTGACTCAGTGCGGTATTCAGCCTCTCTGGTGTCAAGTCTGATTTTGGAAAAAAAAAAAAAATCCAAAATCAGACAGAGTGTTGACACCAGAGAGGCTAAGACCGCATTGACTCAGTGCGGTATTCAGCCTCTCTGGTGTCAAGTCTGATTTTGGAAAAAAAAAAAAAAATCCAAAATCAGACAGAGTGTTGAGACCAGAGAGGCTAAGACCGCATTGACTCAGTGCGGTATTCAGCCTCTCTGGTGTCAAGTCTGATTTTGGGAAAAAAAAAAAAAAATCCAAAATCAGACCGAGTGTTGAGACCAGAGAGGCTAAGACCGCATTGACTCAGTGCGGTATTCAGCCTCTCTGGTGTCAAGTCTGATTTTGGAAAAAAAAAAAAAAATCCAAAATCAGACAGAGTGTTGACACCAGAGAGGCTAAGACCGCATTGACTCAGTGCGGTATTCAGCCTCTCTGGTGTCAAGTCTGATTTTGGAAAAAAAAAAAAAAAATCCAAAATCAGACAGAGTGTTGAGACCAGAGAGGCTAAGACCGCATTGACTCAGTGCGGTATTCAGCCTCTCTGGTGTCAAGTCTGACTTTGAAAAAAAAAAAAAAATCCAAAATCAGACAGAGTGTTGACACCAGAGAGGCTAAGACCGCATTGACTCAGTGCGGTATTCAGCCTCTCTGGTGTCAAGTCTGATTTTGGAAAAAAAAAAAAAAAATCCAAAATCAGACAGAGTGTTGAGACCAGAGAGGCTAAGACCGCATTGACTCAGTGCGGTATTCAGCCTCTCTGGTGTCAAGTCTGACTTTGGAAAAAAAAAAAAAATCCAAAATCAGACAGAGTGTTGACACCAGAGAGGCTAAGACCGCATTGACTCAGTGCGGTATTCAGCCTCTCTGGTGTCAAGTCTGATTTTAGAAAAAAAAAAAAAATCCAAAATCAGACAGTGTTGACACCAGAGAGGCTAAGACCGCATTGACTCAGTGCGGTATTCAGCCTCTCTGGTGTCAAGTCTGATTTTGGAAAAAAAAAAAAAAATCCAAAATCAGACAGAGTGTTGACACCAGAGAGGCTAAGACCGCATTGACTCAGTGCGGTATTCAGCCTCTCTGGTGTCAAGTCTGATTTTGGAAAAAAAAAAAAAAATCCAAAATCAGACAGAGTGTTGACACCAGAGAGGCTAAGACCGCATTGACTCAGTGCGGTATTCAGCCTCTCTGGTGTCAAGTCTGATTTTGGAAAAAAAAAAAAAAATCCAAAATCAGACAGAGTGTTGAGACCAGAGAGGCTAAGACCGCATTGACTCAGTGCGGTATTCAGCCTCTCTGGTGTCAAGTCTGATTTTGGGAAAAAAAAAAAAAAATCCAAAATCAGACCGAGTGTTGAGACCAGAGAGGCTAAGACCGCATTGACTCAGTGCGGTATTCAGCCTCTCTGGTGTCAAGTCTGATTTTGGAAAAAAAAAAAAAAATCCAAAATCAGACAGAGTGTTGACACCAGAGAGGCTAAGACCGCATTGACTCAGTGCGGTATTCAGCCTCTCTGGTGTCAAGTCTGATTTTGGAAAAAAAAAAAAAAAAATCCAAAATCAGACAGAGTGTTGAGACCAGAGAGGCTAAGACCGCATTGACTCAGTGCGGTATTCAGCCTCTCTGGTGTCAAGTCTGACTTTGAAAAAAAAAAAAAAAATCCAAAATCAGACAGAGTGTTGACACCAGAGAGGCTAAGACCGCATTGACTCAGTGCGGTATTCAGCCTCTCTGGTGTCAAGTCTGATTTTGGAAAAAAAAAAAAAAAAATCCAAAATCAGACAGAGTGTTGAGACCAGAGAGGCTAAGACCGCATTGACTCAGTGCGGTATTCAGCCTCTCTGGTGTCAAGTCTGACTTTGGAAAAAAAAAAAAAATCCAAAATCAGACAGAGTGTTGACACCAGAGAGGCTAAGACCGCATTGACTCAGTGCGGTATTCAGCCTCTCTGGTGTCAAGTCTGATTTTAGAAAAAAAAAAAAAATCCAAAATCAGACAGAGTGTTGACACCAGAGAGGCTAAGACCGCATTGAGTCAGTGCGGTATTCAGCCTCTCTGGTGTCAAGTCTGATTTTGGAAAAAACAAAAAAAAAATCCAAAATCAGACAGAGTGTTGAGACCAGAGAGGCTAAGACCGCATTGACTCAGTGCGGTATTCAGCCTCTCTGGTGTCAAGTCTGATTTTGGAAAAAAAAAAAAAAAATCCAAAATCAGACAGAGTGTTGAGACCAGAGAGGCTAAGACCGCATTGACTCAGTGCGGTATTCAGCCTCTCTGGTGTCAAGTCTGATTTTGGAAAAAAAAAAAAAAAAATCCAAAATCAGACAGAGTGTTGACACCAGAGAGGCTAAGACCGCATTGACTCAGTGCGGTATTCGCCCTCTCTGGTGTCAAGTCTGATTTTGGAAAAAAAAAAAAAAAATCCAAAATCAGACAGAGTGTTGACACTAGAGAGGCTAAGACCGCATTGACTTAGTGCGGTATTCAGCCTCTCTGGTGTCAAGTCTGATTTTTGAAAAAAAAAAAAAATCCAAAATCAGACAGAGTGTTGACACCAGAGAGGCTAAGACCGCATTGACTCAGTGCGGTATTCAGCCTCTCTGGTGTCAAGTCTGATTTTGAAAAAAAAAAAAAAAAAATCCAAAATCAGACAGAGTGTTGACACCAGAGAGGCTAAGACCGCATTGACTTAGTGCGGTATTCAGCCTCTCTGGTGTCAAGTCTGATTTTTGAAAAAAAAAAAAAATCCAAAATCAGACAGAGTGTTGACACCAGAGAGGCTAAGACCGCATTGACTCAGTGCGGTATTCAGCCTCTCTGGTGTCAAGTCTGATTTTGAAAAAAAAAAAAAAAAATCCAAAATCAGACAGAGTGTTGACACCAGAGAGGCTAAGACCGCATTGACTTAGTGCGGTATTCAGCCTCTCTGGTGTCAAGTCTGATTTTTGAAAAAAAAAAAAAATCCAAAATCAGACAGTGTTGACACCAGAGAGGCTAAGACCGCATTGACTCAGTGCGGTATTCAGCCTCTCTGGTGTCAAGTCTGATTTTGGGAAAAAAAAAAAAAATTCCAAAATCAGACCGAGTGTTGAGACCAGAGAGGCTAAGACCGCATTGACTCAGTGCGGTATTCAGCCTCTCTGGTGTCAAGTCTGACTTTGAAAAAAAAAAAAAAAAATCCAAAATCAGACAGAGTGTTGACACCAGAGAGGCTAAGACCGCATTGACTCAGTGCGGTATTCAGCCTCTCTGGTGTCAAGTCTGACTTTGAAAAAAAAAAAAAAAATCCAAAATCAGACAGAGTGTTGAGACCAGAGAGGCTAAGACCGCATTGACTCAGTGCGGTATTCAGCCTCTCTGGTGTCAAGTCTGACTTTGAAAAAAAAAAAAAAAATCCAAAATCAGACAGAGTGTTGAGACCAGAGAGGCTAAGACCGCATTGACTCAGTGCGGTATTCAGCCTCTCTGGTGTCAAGTCTGACTTTGAAAAAAAAAAAAAAAATCCAAAATCAGACAGAGTGTTGACACCAGAGAGGCTAAGACCGCATTGACTCAGTGCGGTATTCAGCCTCTCTGGTGTCAAGTCTGACTTTGAAAAAAAAAAAAAAAATCCAAAATCAGACAGAGTGTTGAGACCAGAGAGGCTAAGACCGCATTGACTCAGTGCGGTATTCAGCCTCTCTGGTGTCAAGTCTGACTTTGAAAAAAAAAAAAAAAATCCAAAATCAGACAGAGTGTTGAGACCAGAGAGGCTAAGACCGCATTGACTCAGTGCGGTATTCAGCCTCTCTGGTGTCAAGTCTGACTTTGGAAAAAAAAAAAAAAATCCAAAATCAGACAGAGTGTTGAGACCAGAGAGGCTAAGACCGCATTGACTCAGTGCGGTATTCAGCCTCTCTGGTGTCAAGTCTGACTTTGAAAAAAAAAAAAAAAATCCAAAATCAGACAGAGTGTTGAGACCAGAGAGGCTAAGACCGCATTGACTCAGTGCGGTATTCAGCCTCTCTGGTGTCAAGTCTGACTTTGAAAAAAAAAAAAAAAATCCAAAATCAGACAGAGTGTTGAGACCAGAGAGGCTAAGACCGCATTGACTCAGTGCGGTATTCAGCCTCTCTGGTGTCAAGTCTGACTTTGAAAAAAAAAAAAAAAATCCAAAATCAGACAGAGTGTTGAGACCAGAGAGGCTAAGACCGCATTGACTCAGTGCGGTATTCAGCCTCTCTGGTGTCAAGTCTGACTTTGAAAAAAAAAAAAAAAATCCAAAATCAGACAGAGTGTTGACACCAGAGAGGCTAAGACCGCATTGACTCAGTGCGGTATTCAGCCTCTCTGGTGTCAAGTCTGACTTTGAAAAAAAAAAAAAAAATCCAAAATCAGACAGAGTGTTGAGACCAGAGAGGCTAAGACCGCATTGACTCAGTGCGGTATTCAGCCTCTCTGGTGTCAAGTCAAAATCCAAAATCAGACAGAGTGTTGAGACCAGAGAGGCTAAGACCGCATTGACTCAGTGCGGTATTCAGCCTCTCTGGTGTCAAGTCTGACTTTGAAAAAAAAAAAAAAAATCCAAAATCAGACAGAGTGTTGAGACCAGAGAGGCTAAGACCGCATTGACTCAGTGCGGTATTCAGCCTCTCTGGTGTCAAGTCTGACTTTGAAAAAAAAAAAAAAAATCCCAAATCAGACAGAGTGTTGACACCAGAGAGGCTAAGACCGCATTGACTCAGTGCGGTATTCAGCCTCTCTGGTGTCAAGTCTGACTTTGAAAAAAAAAAAAAAAATCCAAAATCAGACAGAGTGTTGAGACCAGAGAGGCTAAGACCGCATTGACTCAGTGCGGTATTCAGCCTCTCTGGTGTCAAGTCTGACTTTGAAAAAAAAAAAAAAAATCCAAAATCAGACAGAGTGTTGAGACCAGAGAGGCTAAGACCGCATTGACTCAGTGCGGTATTCAGCCTCTCTGGTGTCAAGTCTGACTTTGGAAAAAAAAAAAAATCCAAAATCAGACAGAGTGTTGAGACCAGAGAGGCTAAGACTGCATTGACTCAGTGCAGTATTAAGCCTCTCTGGTGTCAAGTCTGACTTTGAAAAAAAAAAAAAAAATCCAAAATCAGACAGAGTGTTGACACCAGAGAGGCTAAGACCGCATTGACTCAGTGCGGTATTCAGCCTCTCTGGTGTCAAGTCTGATTTTGGGAAAAAAAAAAAAAAATCCAAAATCAGACCGAGTGTTGAGACCAGAGAGGCTAAGACCGCATTGACTCAGTGCGGTATTCAGCCTCTCTGGTGTCAAGTCTGATTTTGGAAAAAAAAAAAAAAATCCAAAATCAGACAGTGTTGACACCAGAGAGGCTAAGACCGCATTGACTCAGTGCGGTATTCAGCCTCTCTGGTGTCAAGTCTGACTTTGAAAAAAAAAAAAAAATCCAAAATCAGACAGAGTGTTGAGACCAGAGAGGCTAAGACCGCATTGACTCAGTGCGGTATTCAGCCTCTCTGGTGTCAAGTCTGACTTTGAAAAAAAAAAAAAAAATCCAAAATCAGACAGAGTGTTGAGACCAGAGAGGCTAAGACCGCATTGACTCAGTGCGGTATTCAGCCTCTCTGGTGTCAAGTCTGACTTTAGAAAAAAAAAAAAAATCCAAAATCAGACAGAGTGTTGAGACCAGAGAGGCTAAGACCGCATTGACTCAGTGCGGTATTCAGCCTCTCTGGTGTCAAGTCTGACTTTGAAAAAAAAAAAAAAAATCCAAAATCAGACAGAGTGTTGAGACCAGAGAGGCTAAGACCGCATTGACTCAGTGCGGTATTCAGCCTCTCTGGTGTCAAGTCTGACTTTGAAAAAAAAAAAAAAAATCCAAAATCAGACAGAGTGTTGACACCAGAGAGGCTAAGACCGCATTGACTCAGTGCGGTATTCAGCCTCTCTGGTGTCAAGTCTGACTTTGAAAAAAAAAAAAAAAATCCAAAATCAGACAGAGTGTTGAGACCAGAGAGGCTAAGACCGCATTGACTCAGTGCGGTATTCAGCCTCTCTGGTGTCAAGTCTGACTTTGAAAAAAAAAAAAAAAATCCAAAATCAGACAGAGTGTTGAGACCAGAGAGGCTAAGACCGCATTGACTCAGTGCGGTATTCAGCCTCTCTGGTGTCAAGTCTGACTTTGAAAAAAAAAAAAAAAATCCAAAATCAGACAGAGTGTTGAGACCAGAGAGGCTAAGACCGCATTGACTCAGTGCGGTATTCAGCCTCTCTGGTGTCAAGTCTGACTTTGAAAAAAAAAAAAAAAATCCAAAATCAGACAGAGTGTTGAGACCAGAGAGGCTAAGACCGCATTGACTCAGTGCGGTATTCAGCCTCTCTGGTGTCAAGTCTGATTTTGGAAAAAAAAAAAAAAATCCAAAATCAGACAGAGTGTTGAGACCAGAGAGGCTAAGACCGCATTGACTCAGTGCGGTATTCAGCCTCTCTGGTGTCAAGTCTGATTTTGGAAAAAAAAAAAAAAAATCCAAAATCAGACAGTGTTGACACCAGAGAGGCTAAGACCGCATTGACTCAGTGCGGTATTCAGCCTCTCTGGTGTCAAGTCTGATTTTGGAAAAAAAAAAAAAAATCCAAAATCAGACAGAGTGTTGACACCAGAGAGGCTAAGACCGCATTGACTCAGTGCGGTATTCAGCCTCTCTGGTGTCAAGTCTGACTTTGAAAAAAAAAAAAAAAATCCAAAATCAGACAGAGTGTTGAGACCAGAGAGGCTAAGACCGCATTGACTCAGTGCGGTATTCAGCCTCTCTGGTGTCAAGTCTGACTTTGAAAAAAAAAAAAAAAATCCAAAATCAGACAGAGTGTTGAGACCAGAGAGGCTAAGACCGCATTGACTCAGTGCGGTATTCAGCCTCTCTGGTGTCAAGTCTGATTTTGGAAAAAAAAAAAAAAATCCAAAATCAGACAGAGTGTTGAGACCAGAGAGGCTAAGACCGCATTGACTCAGTGCGGTATTCAGCCTCTCTGGTGTCAAGTCTGATTTTGGAAAAAAAAAAAAAAAATCCAAAATCAGACAGTGTTGACACCAGAGAGGCTAAGACCGCATTGACTCAGTGCGGTATTCAGCCTCTCTGGTGTCAAGTCTGATTTTGGAAAAAAAAAAAAAAATCCAAAATCAGACAGAGTGTTGACACCAGAGAGGCTAAGACCGCATTGACTCAGTGCGGTATTCAGCCTCTCTGGTGTCAAGTCTGATTTTGGAAAAAAAAAAAAAAATCCAAAATCAGACAGAGTGTTGACACCAGAGAGGCTAAGACCGCATTGACTCAGTGCGGTATTCAGCCTCTCTGGTGTCAAGTCTGATTTTGGGAAAAAAAAAAAAAAATCCAAAATCAGACCGAGTGTTGAGACCAGAGAGGCTAAGACCGCATTGACTCAGTGCGGTATTCAGCCTCTCTGGTGTCAAGTCTGATTTTGGAAAAAAAAAAAAAATCCAAAATCAGACAGAGTGTTGACACCAGAGAGGCTAAGACCGCATTGACTCAGTGCGGTATTCAGCCTCTCTGGTGTCAAGTCTGATTTTGGAAAAAAAAAAAAAAAAAATCCAAAATCAGACAGAGTGTTGAGACCAGAGAGGCTAAGACCGCATTGACTCAGTGCGGTATTCAGCCTCTCTGGTGTCAAGTCTGACTTTGGAAAAAAAAAAAAAATCCAAAATCAGACAGAGTGTTGACACCAGAGAGGCTAAGACCGCATTGACTCAGTGCGGTATTCAGCCTCTCTGGTGTCAAGTCTGATTTTAGAAAAAAAAAAAAAATCCAAAATCAGACAGAGTGTTGACACCAGAGAGGCTAAGACCGCATTGAGTCAGTGTGGTATTCAGCCTCTCTGGTGTCAAGTCTGATTTTGGAAAAAAAAAAAAAAATCCAAAATCAGACAGAGTGTTGACACCAGAGAGGCTAAGACAGCATTGACTCAGTGCGGTATTCAGCCTCTCTGGTGTCAAGTCTGATTTTGGAAAAAAAACAACAACAACCAAAATCAGACAGAGTGTTGAGACCAGAGAGGCTAAGACCGCATTGACTCAGTGCGGTATTCAGCCTCTCTGGTGTCAAGTCTGATTTTGGAAAAAAAAAAAAAAATCCAAAATCAGACAGTGTTGACACCAGAGAGGCTAAGACCGCATTGACTCAGTGCGGTATTCAGCCTCTCTGGTGTCAAGTCTGATTTTGGAAAAAAAAAAAAAAATCCAAAATCAGACAGAGTGTTGACACCAGAGAGGCTAAGACCGCATTGACTCAGTGCGGTATTCAGCCTCTCTGGTGTCAAGTCTGATTTTGGAAAAAAAAAAAAAATCCAAAATCAGACAGAGTGTTGACACCAGAGAGGCTAAGACCGCATTGACTCAGTGCGGTATTCAGCCTCTCTGGTGTCAAGTCTGATTTTGGAAAAAAAAAAAAAAATCCAAAATCAGACAGAGTGTTGAGACCAGAGAGGCTAAGACCGCATTGACTCAGTGCGGTATTCAGCCTCTCTGGTGTCAAGTCTGATTTTGGGAAAAAAAAAAAAAAATCCAAAATCAGACCGAGTGTTGAGACCAGAGAGGCTAAGACCGCATTGACTCAGTGCGGTATTCAGCCTCTCTGGTGTCAAGTCTGATTTTGGAAAAAAAAAAAAAATCCAAAATCAGACAGAGTGTTGACACCAGAGAGGCTAAGACCGCATTGACTCAGTGCGGTATTCAGCCTCTCTGGTGTCAAGTCTGATTTTGGAAAAAAAAAAAAAAAAATCCAAAATCAGACAGAGTGTTGAGACCAGAGAGGCTAAGACCGCATTGACTCAGTGCGGTATTCAGCCTCTCTGGTGTCAAGTCTGACTTTGAAAAAAAAAAAAAATCCAAAATCAGACAGAGTGTTGACACCAGAGAGGCTAAGACCGCATTGACTCAGTGCGGTATTCAGCCTCTCTGGTGTCAAGTCTGATTTTGGAAAAAAAAAAAAAAAAATCCAAAATCAGACAGAGTGTTGAGACCAGAGAGGCTAAGACCGCATTGACTCAGTGCGGTATTCAGCCTCTCTGGTGTCAAGTCTGACTTTGAAAAAAAAAAAAAAAAATCCAAAATCAGACAGAGTGTTGACACCAGAGAGGCTAAGACCGCATTGACTCAGTGCGGTATTCAGCCTCTCTGGTGTCAAGTCTGATTTTGGAAAAAAAAAAAAAAAAATCCAAAATCAGACAGAGTGTTGAGACCAGAGAGGCTAAGACCGCATTGACTCAGTGCGGTATTCAGCCTCTCTGGTGTCAAGTCTGACTTTGGAAAAAAAAAAAAAATCCAAAATCAGACAGAGTGTTGACACCAGAGAGGCTAAGACCGCATTGACTCAGTGCGGTATTCAGCCTCTCTGGTGTCAAGTCTGATTTTAGAAAAAAAAAAAAAATCCAAAATCAGACAGAGTGTTGACACCAGAGAGGCTAAGACCGCATTGACTCAGTGCGGTATTCAGCCTCTCTGGTGTCAAGTCTGATTTTGGAAAAAAAAAAAAAATCCAAAATCAGACAGAGTGTTGACACCAGAGAGGCTAAGACAGCATTGACTCAGTGCGGTATTCAGCCTCTCTGGTGTCAAGTCTGATTTTGGAAAAAAAAAATAAAAAAAAAAAATCAGACAGAGTGTTGAGACCAGAGAGGCTAAGACCGCATTGACTCAGTGCGGTATTCAGCCTCTCTGGTGTCAAGTCTGATTTTGGAAAAAAAAAAAAAAATCCAAAATCAGACAGTGTTGACACCAGAGAGGCTAAGACCGCATTGACTCAGTGCGGTATTCAGCCTCTCTGGTGTCAAGTCTGATTTTGGAAAAAAAAAAAAAAATCCAAAATCAGACAGAGTGTTGACACCAGAGAGGCTAAGACCGCATTGACTCAGTGCGGTATTCAGCCTCTCTGGTGTCAAGTCTGATTTTGGAAAAAAAAAAAAAATCCAAAATCAGACAGAGTGTTGACACCAGCGAGGCTAAGACCGCATTGACTCAGTGCGGTATTCAGCCTCTCTGGTGTCAAGTCTGATTTTGGAAAAAAAAAAAAAAATCCAAAATCAGACAGAGTGTTGAGACCAGAGAGGCTAAGACCGCATTGACTCAGTGCGGTATTCAGCCTCTCTGGTGTCAAGTCTGATTTTGGGAAAAAAAAAAAAAAATCCAAAATCAGACCGAGTGTTGAGACCAGAGAGGCTAAGACCGCATTGACTCAGTGCGGTATTCAGCCTCTCTGGTGTCAAGTCTGATTTTGGAAAAAAAAAAAAAATCCAAAATCAGACAGAGTGTTGACACCAGAGAGGCTAAGACCGCATTGACTCAGTGCGGTATTCAGCCTCTCTGGTGTCAAGTCTGATTTTGGAAAAAAAAAAAAAAAAATCCAAAATCAGACAGAGTGTTGAGACCAGAGAGGCTAAGACCGCATTGACTCAGTGCGGTATTCAGCCTCTCTGGTGTCAAGTCTGACTTTGAAAAAAAAAAAAAAAATCCAAAATCAGACAGAGTGTTGACACCAGAGAGGCTAAGACCGCATTGACTCAGTGCGGTATTCAGCCTCTCTGGTGTCAAGTCTGATTTTGGAAAAAAAAAAAAAAAAATCCAAAATCAGACAGAGTGTTGAGACCAGAGAGGCTAAGACCGCATTGACTCAGTGCGGTATTCAGCCTCTCTGGTGTCAAGTCTGACTTTGGAAAAAAAAAAAAAATCCAAAATCAGACAGAGTGTTGACACCAGAGAGGCTAAGACCGCATTGACTCAGTGCGGTATTCAGCCTCTCTGGTGTCAAGTCTGATTTTAGAAAAAAAAAAAAAATCCAAAATCAGACAGTGTTGACACCAGAGAGGCTAAGACCGCATTGACTCAGTGCGGTATTCAGCCTCTCTGGTGTCAAGTCTGATTTTGGAAAAAAAAAAAAAAATCCAAAATCAGACAGAGTGTTGACACCAGAGAGGCTAAGACCGCATTGACTCAGTGCGGTATTCAGCCTCTCTGGTGTCAAGTCTGATTTTGGAAAAAAAAAAAAAATCCAAAATCAGACAGAGTGTTGACACCAGAGAGGCTAAGACCGCATTGACTCAGTGCGGTATTCAGCCTCTCTGGTGTCAAGTCTGATTTTGGAAAAAAAAAAAAAAATCCAAAATCAGACAGAGTGTTGAGACCAGAGAGGCTAAGACCGCATTGACTCAGTGCGGTATTCAGCCTCTCTGGTGTCAAGTCTGATTTTGGGAAAAAAAAAAAAAAATCCAAAATCAGACCGAGTGTTGAGACCAGAGAGGCTAAGACCGCATTGACTCAGTGCGGTATTCAGCCTCTCTGGTGTCAAGTCTGATTTTGGAAAAAAAAAAAAAATCCAAAATCAGACAGAGTGTTGACACCAGAGAGGCTAAGACCGCATTGACTCAGTGCGGTATTCAGCCTCTCTGGTGTCAAGTCTGATTTTGGAAAAAAAAAAAAAAAAATCCAAAATCAGACAGAGTGTTGAGACCAGAGAGGCTAAGACCGCATTGACTCAGTGCGGTATTCAGCCTCTCTGGTGTCAAGTCTGACTTTGAAAAAAAAAAAAAAAATCCAAAATCAGACAGAGTGTTGACACCAGAGAGGCTAAGACCGCATTGACTCAGTGCGGTATTCAGCCTCTCTGGTGTCAAGTCTGATTTTGGAAAAAAAAAAAAAAAAATCCAAAATCAGACAGAGTGTTGAGACCAGAGAGGCTAAGACCGCATTGACTCAGTGCGGTATTCAGCCTCTCTGGTGTCAAGTCTGACTTTGGAAAAAAAAAAAAAATCCAAAATCAGACAGAGTGTTGACACCAGAGAGGCTAAGACCGCATTGACTCAGTGCGGTATTCAGCCTCTCTGGTGTCAAGTCTGATTTTAGAAAAAAAAAAAAAATCCAAAATCAGACAGAGTGTTGACACCAGAGAGGCTAAGACCGCATTGAGTCAGTGCGGTATTCAGCCTCTCTGGTGTCAAGTCTGATTTTGGAAAAAAAAAAAAAAAAATCCAAAATCAGACAGAGTGTTGAGACCAGAGAGGCTAAGACCGCATTGACTCAGTGCGGTATTCAGCCTCTCTGGTGTCAAGTCTGATTTTGGAAAAAAAAAAAAAAAATCCAAAATCAGACAGAGTGTTGAGACCAGAGAGGCTAAGACCGCATTGACTCAGTGCGGTATTCAGCCTCTCTGGTGTCAAGTCTGATTTTGGAAAAAAAAAAAAAATAATCCAAAATCAGACAGAGTGTTGACACCAGAGAGGCTAAGACCGCATTGACTCAGTGCGGTATTCGCCCTCTCTGGTGTCAAGTCTGATTTTGGAAAAAAAAAAAAAAAATCCAAAATCAGACAGAGTGTTGACACTAGAGAGGCTAAGACCGCATTGACTTAGTGCGGTATTCAGCCTCTCTGGTGTCAAGTCTGATTTTTGAAAAAAAAAAAAAATCCAAAATCAGACAGAGTGTTGACACCAGAGAGGCTAAGACCGCATTGACTCAGTGCGGTATTCAGCCTCTCTGGTGTCAAGTCTGATTTTGAAAAAAAAAAAAAAAAAAATCCAAAATCAGACAGAGTGTTGACACCAGAGAGGCTAAGACCGCATTGACTTAGTGCGGTATTCAGCCTCTCTGGTGTCAAGTCTGATTTTTGAAAAAAAAAAAAAATCCAAAATCAGACAGAGTGTTGACACCAGAGAGGCTAAGACCGCATTGACTCAGTGCGGTATTCAGCCTCTCTGGTGTCAAGTCTGATTTTGAAAAAAAAAAAAAAAAAATCCAAAATCAGACAGAGTGTTGACACCAGAGAGGCTAAGACCGCATTGACTTAGTGCGGTATTCAGCCTCTCTGGTGTCAAGTCTGATTTTTGAAAAAAAAAAAAAATCCAAAATCAGACAGTGTTGACACCAGAGAGGCTAAGACCGCATTGACTCAGTATTCAGCCTCTCTGGTGTCAAGTCTGATTTTGGAAAAAAGTCTGATTTTGGAAAAAAATTTGGAAAAAAATTTGGAAAAAAAAAAAAAAATCCAAAATCAGACAGAGTGTTGAGACCAGAGAGGCTAAGACCGCATTGACTCAGTGTGGTATTCAGCCTCTCTGGTGTCAAGTCTGATTTTGAAAAAAAAAAAAAAAAAATCCAAAATCAGACAGAGTGTTGACACCAGAGAGGCTAAGACCGCATTGAGTCAGTGCGGTATTCAGCCTCTCTGGTGTCAAGTCTGATTTTGGAAAAAAAAAAAAAATCCAAAATCAGACAGAGTGTTGACACCAGAGAGGCTAAGACAGCATTGACTCAGTGCGGTATTCAGCCTCTCTGGTGTCAAGTCTGATTTTGGAGAAAAAAAAAAAAAAACCAAAATCAGACAGAGTGTTGAGACCAGAGAGGCTAAGACCGCATTGACTCAGTGCGGTATTCAGCCTCTCTGGTGTCAAGTCTGATTTTGGAAAAAAAAAAAAAATCCAAAATCAGACAGAGTGTTGACACCAGAGAGGCTAAGACCGCATTGACTCAGTGCGGTATTCAGCCTCTCTGGTGTCAAGTCTGATTTTGGAAAAAAAAAAAAAAATCCAAAATCAGACAGAGTGTTGAGACCAGAGAGGCTAAGACCGCATTGACTCAGTGCGGTATTCAGCCTCTCTGGTGTCAAGTCTGATTTTGGGAAAAAAAAAAAAAAATCCAAAATCAGACCGAGTGTTGAGACCAGAGAGGCTAAGACCGCATTGACTCAGTGCGGTATTCAGCCTCTCTGGTGTCAAGTCTGATTTTGGAAAAAAAAAAAAAATCCAAAATCAGACAGAGTGTTGACACCAGAGAGGCTAAGACCGCATTGACTCAGTGCGGTATTCAGCCTCTCTGGTGTCAAGTCTGATTTTGGAAAAAAAAAATCAAAAATCAAAAATCAGACAGAGTGTTGAGACCAGAGAGGCTAAGACCGCATTGACTCAGTGCGGTATTCAGCCTCTCTGGTGTCAAGTCTGACTTTGAAAAAAAAAAAAAAAAATCCAAAATCAGACAGAGTGTTGACACCAGAGAGGCTAAGACCGCATTGACTCAGTGCGGTATTCAGCCTCTCTGGTGTCAAGTCTGATTTTGGAAAAAAAAAAAAAAAAATCCAAAATCAGACAGAGTGTTGAGACCAGAGAGGCTAAGACCGCATTGACTCAGTGCGGTATTCAGCCTCTCTGGTGTCAAGTCTGACTTTGGAAAAAAAAAAAAAATCCAAAATCAGACAGAGTGTTGACACCAGAGAGGCTAAGACCGCATTGACTCAGTGCGGTATTCAGCCTCTCTGGTGTCAAGTCTGATTTTAGAAAAAAAAAAAAAATCCAAAATCAGACAGAGTGTTGACACCAGAGAGGCTAAGACCGCATTGACTCAGTGCGGTATTCAGCCTATCTGGTGTCAAGTCTGATTTTGGAAAAAAAAAAAAAATCCAAAATCAGACAGAGTGTTGACACCAGAGAGGCTAAGACAGCATTGACTCAGTGCGGTATTCAGCCTCTCTGGTGTCAAGTCTGATTTTGGAAAAAAAAAAAAAAAAAAAAAAATCAGACAGAGTGTTGAGACCAGAGAGGCTAAGACCGCATTGACTCAGTGCGGTATTCAGCCTCTCTGGTGTCAAGTCTGATTTTGGAAAAAAAAAAAAAAATCCAAAATCAGACAGTGTTGACACCAGAGAGGCTAAGACCGCATTGACTCAGTGCGGTATTCAGCCTCTCTGGTGTCAAGTCTGATTTTGGAAAAAAAAAAAAAAATCCAAAATCAGACAGAGTGTTGACACCAGAGAGGCTAAGACCGCATTGACTCAGTGCGGTATTCAGCCTCTCTGGTGTCAAGTCTGATTTTGGAAAAAAAAAAAAAAATCCAAAATCAGACAGAGTGTTGACACCAGAGAGGCTAAGACCGCATTGACTCAGTGCGGTATTCAGCCTCTCTGGTGTCAAGTCTGATTTTGGAAAAAAAAAAAAAAATCCAAAATCAGACAGAGTGTTGAGACCAGAGAGGCTAAGACCGCATTGACTCAGTGCGGTATTCAGCCTCTCTGGTGTCAAGTCTGATTTTGGGAAAAAAAAAAAAAAATCCAAAATCAGACCGAGTGTTGAGACCAGAGAGGCTAAGACCGCATTGACTCAGTGCGGTATTCAGCCTCTCTGGTGTCAAGTCTGATTTTGGGAAAAAAAAAAAAAATCCAAAATCAGACAGAGTGTTGACACCAGAGAGGCTAAGACCGCATTGACTCAGTGCGGTATTCAGCCTCTCTGGTGTCAAGTCTGACTTTGAAAAAAAAAAAAAAAATCCAAAATCAGACAGAGTGTTGACACCAGAGAGGCTAAGACCGCATTGACTCAGTGCGGTATTCAGCCTCTCTGGTGTCAAGTCTGATTTTGGAAAAAAAAAAAAAAAAATCCAAAATCAGACAGAGTGTTGAGACCAGAGAGGCTAAGACCGCATTGACTCAGTGCGGTATTCAGCCTCTCTGGTGTCAAGTCTGACTTTGGAAAAAAAAAAAAAATCCAAAATCAGACAGAGTGTTGACACCAGAGAGGCTAAGACCGCATTGACTCAGTGCGGTATTCAGCCTCTCTGGTGTCAAGTCTGATTTTAGAAAAAAAAAAAAAATCCAAAATCAGACAGTGTTGACACCAGAGAGGCTAAGACCGCATTGACTCAGTGCGGTATTCAGCCTCTCTGGTGTCAAGTCTGATTTTGGAAAAAAAAAAAAAAATCCAAAATCAGACAGAGTGTTGACACCAGAGAGGCTAAGACCGCATTGACTCAGTGCGGTATTCAGCCTCTCTGGTGTCAAGTCTGATTTTGGAAAAAAAAAAAAAAATCCAAAATCAGACAGAGTGTTGAGACCAGAGAGGCTAAGACCGCATTGACTCAGTGCGGTATTCAGCCTCTCTGGTGTCAAGTCTGATTTTGGGAAAAAAAAAAAAAAATCCAAAATCAGACCGAGTGTTGAGACCAGAGAGGCTAAGACCGCATTGACTCAGTGCGGTATTCAGCCTCTCTGGTGTCAAGTCTGATTTTGGAAAAAAAAAAAAAATCCAAAATCAGACAGAGTGTTGACACCAGAGAGGCTAAGACCGCATTGACTCAGTGCGGTATTCAGCCTCTCTGGTGTCAAGTCTGATTTTGGAAAAAAAAAAAAAAAAATCCAAAATCAGACAGAGTGTTGAGACCAGAGAGGCTAAGACCGCATTGACTCAGTGCGGTATTCAGCCTCTCTGGTGTCAAGTCTGACTTTGAAAAAAAAAAAAAAAATCCAAAATCAGACAGAGTGTTGACACCAGAGAGGCTAAGACCGCATTGACTCAGTGCGGTATTCAGCCTCTCTGGTGTCAAGTCTGATTTTGGAAAAAAAAAAAAAAAAATCCAAAATCAGACAGAGTGTTGAGACCAGAGAGGCTAAGACCGCATTGACTCAGTGCGGTATTCAGCCTCTCTGGTGTCAAGTCTGACTTTGGAAAAAAAAAAAAATCCAAAATCAGACAGAGTGTTGACACCAGAGAGGCTAAGACCGCATTGACTCAGTGCGGTATTCAGCCTCTCTGGTGTCAAGTCTGATTTTAGAAAAAAAAAAAAAATCCAAAATCAGACAGAGTGTTGACACCAGAGAGGCTAAGACCGCATTGAGTCAGTGCGGTATTCAGCCTCTCTGGTGTCAAGTCTGATTTTGGAAAAAAAAAAAAAAAAATCCAAAATCAGACAGAGTGTTGAGACCAGAGAGGCTAAGACCGCATTGACTCAGTGCGGTATTCAGCCTCTCTGGTGTCAAGTCTGATTTTGGAAAAAAAAAAAAAAAATCCAAAATCAGACAGAGTGTTGAGACCAGAGAGGCTAAGACCGCATTGACTCAGTGCGGTATTCAGCCTCTCTGGTGTCAAGTCTGATTTTGGAAAAAAAAAAAAAAAAATCCAAAATCAGACAGAGTGTTGACACCAGAGAGGCTAAGACCGCATTGACTCAGTGCGGTATTCAGCCTCTCTGGTGTCAAGTCTGATTTTGGAAAAAAAAAAAAAAATCCAAAATCAGACAGAGTGTTGACACTAGAGAGGCTAAGACTGCATTGACTTAGTGCGGTATTCAGCCTCTCTGGTGTCAAGTCTGATTTTTGAAAAAAAAAAAAAATCCAAAATCAGACAGAGTGTTGACACCAGAGAGGCTAAGACCGCATTGACTCAGTGCGGTATTCAGCCTCTCTGGTGTCAAGTCTGATTTTGAAAAAAAAAAAAAAAAAATCCAAAATCAGACAGAGTGTTGACACCAGAGAGGCTAAGACCGCATTGACTTAGTGCGGTATTCAGCCTCTCTGGTGTCAAGTCTGATTTTTGAAAAAAAAAAAAAATCCAAAATCAGACAGAGTGTTGACACCAGAGAGGCTAAGACCGCATTGACTCAGTGCGGTATTCAGCCTCTCTGGTGTCAAGTCTGATTTTGAAAAAAAAAAAAAAAAAATCCAAAATCAGACAGAGTGTTGAGACCAGAGAGGCTAAGACCGCATTGACTCAGTGCGGTATTCAGCCTCTCTGGTGTCAAGTCTGATTTTGGAAAAAAAAAATGAAAAATCCAAAATCAGACAGAGTGTTGACACCAGAGAGGCTAAGACCGCATTGACTCAGTGCGGTATTCAGCCTCTCTGGTGTCAAGTCTGATTTTGGAAAAAAAAAAAAAAATCCAAAATCAGACAGAGTGTTGACACCAGAGAGGCTAAGACCGCATTGACTTAGTGCGGTATTCAGCCTCTCTGGTGTCAAGTCTGACATTGGAAAAAAAAAAAAAATCCAAAATCAGACAGAGTGTTGACACCAGAGAGGCTAAGACCGCATTGACTCAGTGCGGTATTCAGCCTCTCTGCTGTCAAGTCTGATTTTAGAAAAAAAAAAAAAAATCCAAAATCAGACAGAGTGTTGACACCAGAGAGGCTAAGACCGCATTGACTCAGTGCAGTATTCAGCCTCTCTGGTGTCAAGTCTGACTTTGAAAAAAAAAAAAAAAATCCAAAATCAGACAGAGTGTTGACACCAGAGAGGCTAAGACCGCATTGACTCAGTGCGGTATTCAGCCTCTCTGGTGTCAAGTCTGATTTTGGAAAAAAAAAAAAAAAATCCAAAATCAGACAGAGTGTTGAGACCAGAGAGGCTAAGACCGCATTGACTCAGTGCGGTATTCAGCCTCTCTGGTGTCAAGTCTGACTTTGGAAAAAAAAAAAAAATCCAAAATCAGACAGAGTGTTGACACCAGAGAGGCTAAGACTGCATTGACTCAGTGCGGTATTCAGCCTCTCTGGTGTCAAGTCTGATTTTGGAAAAAAAAAAAAAAAATCCAAAATCAGACAGAGTGTTGACACTAGAGAGGCTAAGACCGCATTGACTTAGTGCGGTATTCAGCCTCTCTGGTGTCAAGTCTGATTTTTGAAAAAAAAAAAAAATCCAAAATCAGACAGAGTGTTGACACCAGAGAGGCTAAGACCGCATTGACTCAGTGCGGTATTCAGCCTCTCTGGTGTCAAGTCTGATTTTGGAAAAAAGTCTGATTTTGGAAAAAAATTTGGAAAAAAATTTGGAAAAAAAAAAAAAAAATCCAAAATCAGACAGAGTGTTGAGACCAGAGAGGCTAAGACCGCATTGACTCAGTGCGGTATTCAGCCTCTCTGGTGTCAAGTCTGATTTTGGAAAAAAAAAAATGAAAAATCCAAAATCAGACAGAGTGTTGACACCAGAGAGGCTAAGACCGCATTGACTCAGTGCGGTATTCAGCCTCTCTGGTGTCAAGTCTGACATTGGAAAAAAAAAAAAAATCCAAAATCAGACAGAGTGTTGACACCAGAGAGGCTAAGACCGCATTGACTCAGTGCGGTATTCAGCCTCTCTGCTGTCAAGTCTGATTTTAGAAAAAAAAAAAAAAATCCAAAATCAGACAGAGTGTTGACACCAGAGAGGCTAAGACCGCATTGACTCAGTGCGGTATTCAGCCTCTCTGGTGTCAAGTCTGACTTTGAAAAAAAAAAAAAAAATCCAAAATCAGACAGAGTGTTGACACCAGAGAGGCTAAGACCGCATTGACTCAGTGCGGTATTCAGCCTCTCTGGTGTCAAGTCTGATTTTGGAAAAAAAAAAAAAAAAATCCAAAATCAGACAGAGTGTTGAGACCAGAGAGGCTAAGACCGCATTGACTCAGTGCGGTATTCAGCCTCTCTGGTGTCAAGTCTGACTTTGGAAAAAAAAAAAAAATCCAAAATCAGACAGAGTGTTGACACCAGAGAGGCTAACACCGCATTGACTCAGTGCGGTATTCAGCCTCTCTGGTGTCAAGTCTGATTTTAGAAAAAAAAAAAAAATCCAAAATCAGACAGAGTGTTGACACCAGAGAGGCTAAGACCGCATTGAGTCAGTGCGGTATTCAGCCTCTCTGGTGTCAAGTCTGATTTTGGAAAAAAAAAATAAAAAATCCAAAATCAGACAGAGTGTTGAGACCAGAGAGGCTAAGACCGCATTGACTCAGTGCGGTATTCAGCCTCTCTGGTGTCAAGTCTGATTTTGGAAAAAAAAAAAAAAAATCCAAAATCAGACAGAGTGTTGAGACCAGAGAGGCTAAGACCGCATTGACTCAGTGCGGTATTCAGCCTCTCTGGTGTCAAGTCTGATTTTGGAAAAAAAAAAAAAAAAATCCAAAATCAGACAGAGTGTTGACACCAGAGAGGCTAAGACCGCATTGACTCAGTGCGGTATTCAGCCTCTCTGGTGTCAAGTCTGATTTTGGAAAAAGAAAAAAAAATCCAAAATCAGACAGAGTGTTGACACTAGAGAGGCTAAGACCGCATTGACTTAGTGCGGTATTCAGCCTCTCTGGTGTCAAGTCTGATTTTTGAAAAAAAAAAAAAATCCAAAATCAGACAGAGTGTTGACACCAGAGAGGCTAAGACCGCATTGACTCAGTGCGGTATTCAGCCTCTCTGGTGTCAAGTCTGATTTTGGAAAAAAGTCTGATTTTGGAAAAAAAATTGGAAAAAAATTTGGAAAAAAAAAAAAAAATCCAAAATCAGACAGAGTGTTGAGACCAGAGAGGCTAAGACCGCATTGACTCAGTGCGGTATTCAGCCTCTCTGGTGTCAAGTCTGATTTTGGAAAAAAAAAATGAAAAATCCAAAATCAGACAGAGTGTTGACACTAGAGAGGCTAAGACCGCATTGACTTAGTGCGGTATTCAGCCACTCTGGTGTCAAGTCTGATTTTTGAAAAAAAAAAAAAATCCAAAATCAGACAGAGTGTTGACACCAGAGAGGCTAAGACCGCATTGACTCAGTGCGGTATTCAGCCTCTCTGGTGTCAAGTCTGATTTTGGAAAAAAAAAAAAAAAATCCAAAATCAGACAGAGTGTTGAGACCAGAGAGGCTAAGACCGCATTGACTCAGTGCGGTATTCAGCCTCTCTGGTGTCAAGTCTGATTTTTGAAAAAAAAAAAAAATCCAAAATCAGACAGAGTGTTGACACCAGAGAGGCTAAGACCGCATTGAGTCAGTGCGGTATTCAGCCTCTCTGGTGTCAAGTCTGATTTTGGAAAAAAAAAAAAAAAAATCCAAAATCAGACAGAGTGTTGAGACCAGAGAGGCTAAGACCGCATTGACTCAGTGCGGTATTCAGCCTCTCTGGTGTCAAGTCTGATTTTGGAAAAAAAAAAAAAAAAATCCAAAATCAGACAGAGTGTTGACACCAGAGAGGCTAAGACCGCATTGACTCAGTGCGGTATTCAGCCTCTCTGGTGTCAAGTCTGATTTTGGAAAAAAAAAAAAAAATCCAAAATCAGACAGAGTGTTGACACTAGAGAGGCTAAGACCGCATTGACTTAGTGCGGTATTCAGCCTCTCTGGTGTCAAGTCTGATTTTTGAAAAAAAAAAAAAATCCAAAATCAGACAGAGTGTTGACACCAGAGAGGCTAAGACCGCATTGACTCAGTGCGGTATTCAGCCTCTCTGGTGTCAAGTCTGATTTTGGAAAAAAGTCTGATTTTGGAAAAAAAAATTGGAAAAAAATTTGGAAAAAAAAAAAAAAATCCAAAATCAGACAGAGTGTTGAGACCAGAGAGGCTAAGACCGCATTGACTCAGTGCGGTATTCAGCCTCTCTGGTGTCAAGTCTGATTTTGGAAAAAAAAAATGAAAAATCCAAAATCAGACAGAGTGTTGACACCAGAGAGGCTAAGACCGCATTGACTCAGTGCGGTATTCAGCCTCTCTGGTGTCAAGTCTGATTTTGGAAAAAAAAAAAAAAAATCCAAAATCAGACAGAGTGTTGACACCAGAGAGGCTAAGACCGCATTGACTTAGTGCGGTATTCAGCCTCTCTGGTGTCAAGTCTGACATTGGAAAAAAAAAAAAAATCCAAAATCAGACAGAGTGTTGACACCAGAGAGGCTAAGACCGCATTGACTCAGTGCGGTATTCAGCCTCTCTGCTGTCAAGTCTGATTTTAGAAAAAAAAAAAAAAATCCAAAATCAGACAGAGTGTTGACACCAGAGAGGCTAAGACCGCATTGAGTCAGTGCGGTATTCAGCCTCTCTGGTGTCAAGTCTGATTTTAGAAAAAAAAAAAAAAATCCAAAATCAGACAGAGTGTTGACACCAGAGAGGCTAAGACCGCATTGAGTCAGTGCGGTATTCAGCCTCTCTCGTGTCAAGTCTGATTTTGGAAAAAAAAAAAGAAAATCCAAAATCAGACAGAGTGTTGAGACCAGAGAGGCTAAGACCGCATTGACTCAGTGCGGTATTCAGCCTCTCTGGTGTCAAGTCTGATTTTGGAAAAAAAAAAAAAATCCAAAATCAGACAGAGTGTTGACACCAGAGAGGCTAAGACAGCATTGACTCAGTGCGGTATTCAGCCTCTCTGGTGTCAAGTCTGATTTTGGAAAAAAAAAAAAAAAAAAATCCAAAATCAGACAGAGTGTTGAGACCAGAGAGGCTAAGACCGCATTGACTCAGTGCGGTATTCAGCCTCTCTGGTGTCAAGTCTGATTTTGGAAAAAAAAAAAAAAAAATCCAAAATCAGACAGAGTGTTGACACCAGAGAGGCTAAGACCGCATTGAGTCAGTGCGGTATTCAGCCTCTCTGGTGTCAAGTCTGATTTTGGAAAAAAAAAAAAAAAAATCCAAAATCAGACAGAGTGTTGAGACCAGAGAGGCTAAGACCGCATTGACTCAGTGCGGTATTCAGCCTCTCTGGTGTCAAGTCTGATTTTGGAAAAAAAAAAAAAAAAATCCAAAATCAGACAGAGTGTTGACACCAGAGAGGCTAAGACCGCATTGACTCAGTGCGGTATTCAGCCTCTCTGGTGTCAAGTCTGATTTTGGAAAAAAAAAAAAAAATCCAAAATCAGACAGAGTGTTGACACTAGAGAGGCTAAGACCGCATTGACTTAGTGCGGTATTCAGCCTCTCTGGTGTCAAGTCTGATTTTTGAAAAAAAAAAAAAATCCAAAATCAGACAGAGTGTTGACACCAGAGAGGCTAAGACCGCATTGACTCAGTGCGGTATTCAGCCTCTCTGGTGTCAAGTCTGATTTTGGAAAAAAGTCTGATTTTGGAAAAAAATTTGGAAAAAAATTTGGAAAAAAAAAAAAAAAATCCAAAATCAGACAGAGTGTTGAGACCAGAGAGGCTAAGACCGCATTGACTCAGTGCGGTATTCAGCCTCTCTGGTGTCAAGTCTGATTTTGGAAAAAAAAAATGAAAAATCCAAAATCAGACAGAGTGTTGACACCAGAGAGGCTAAGACCGCATTGACTCAGTGCGGTATTCAGCCTCTCTGGTGTCAAGTCTGATTTTGGAAAAAAAAAAAAAAAATCCAAAATCAGACAGAGTGTTGACACCAGAGAGGCTAAGACCGCATTGACTTAGTGCGGTATTCAGCCTCTCTGGTGTCAAGTCTGACATTGGAAAAAAAAAAAAAATCCAAAATCAGACAGAGTGTTGACACCAGAGAGGCTAAGACCGCATTGACTCAGTGCGGTATTCAGCCTCTCTGCTGTCAAGTCTGATTTTAGAAAAAAAAAAAAAAAATCCAAAATCAGACAGAGTGTTGACACCAGAGAGGCTAAGACCGCATTGAGTCAGTGCGGTATTCAGCCTCTCTGGTGTCAAGTCTGATTTTAGAAAAAAAAAAAAAAATCCAAAATCAGACAGAGTGTTGACACCAGAGAGGCTAAGACCGCATTGAGTCAGTGCGGTATTCAGCCTCTCTGGTGTCAAGTCTGATTTTGGAAAAAAAAAAAGAAAATCCAAAATCAGACAGAGTGTTGAGACCAGAGAGGCTAAGACCGCATTGACTCAGTGCGGTATTCAGCCTCTCTGGTGTCAAGTCTGATTTTGGAAAAAAAAAAAAAAATCCAAAATCAGACAGAGTGTTGACACCAGAGAGGCTAAGACAGCATTGACTCAGTGCGGTATTCAGCCTCTCTGGTGTCAAGTCTGATTTTGGAAAAAAAAAAAAAAAAAAATCCAAAATCAGACAGAGTGTTGAGACCAGAGAGGCTAAGACCGCATTGACTCAGTGCGGTATTCAGCCTCTCTGGTGTCAAGTCTGATTTTGGAAAAAAAAAAAAAAAATCCAAAATCAGACAGAGTGTTGACACCAGAGAGGCTAAGACCGCATTGACTCAGTGCGGTATTCAGCCTCTCTGGTGTCAAGTCTGATTTTGGAAAAAAAAAAAAAAAATCCAAAATCAGACAGAGTGTTGACACCAGAGAGGCTAAGACCGCATTGACTTAGTGCGGTATTCAGCCTCTCTGGTGTCAAGTCTGATTTTTGAAAAAAAAAAAAAATCCAAAATCAGACAGAGTGTTGACACCAGAGAGGCTAAGACCGCATTGACTCAGTGCGGTATTCAGCCTCTCTGGTGTCAAGTCTGATTTTGGAAAAAAAAAAAATCCAAAATCAGACAGAGTGTTGACACCAGAGAGGCTAAGACCGCATTGACTCAGTGCGGTATTCAGCCTCTCTGGTGTCAAGTCTGATTTTAGAAAAAAAAAAAAAAAATCCAAAATCAGACAGAGTGTTGAGACCAGAGAGGCTAAGACCGCATTGACTCAGTGCGGTATTCAGCCTCTCTGGTGTCAAGTCTGACTTTGGAAAAAAAAAAAAAATCCAAAATCAGACAGAGTGTTGACACCAGAGACGCTAAGACCGCATTGACTCAGTGCGGTATTCAGCCTCTCTGGTGTCAAGTCTGATTTTGGAAAAAAAAAAAAAAAAATCCAAAATCAGACAGAGTGTTGACACCAGAGAGGCTAAGACCGCATTGACTCAGTGCGGTATTCAGCCTCTCTGGTGTCAAGTCTGATTTTTGAAAAAAAAAAAAAAAATCCAAAATCAGACAGAGTGTTGAGACCAGAGAGGCTAAGACCGCATTGACTCAGTGCGGTATTCAGCCTCTCTGGTGTCAAGTCTGATTTTGGAAAAGAAAAAAAAAAAATCCAAAATCAGACAGAGTGTTGACACCAGAGAGGCTAAGACCGCATTGACTCAGTGCGGTATTCAGCCTCTCTGGTGTCAAGTCTGATTTTGGAAAAGAAAAAAAAAAAATCCAAAATCAGACAGAGTGTTGACACCAGAGAGGCTAAGACCGCATTGACTCAGTGCAGTATTCAGCCTCTCTGGTGTCAAGTCTGATTTTAGAAAAAAAAAAAAAAATCCAAAATCAGACAGTGTTGACACCAGAGAGGCTAAGACCGCATTGACTCAGTGCGGTATTCAGCCTCTCTGGTGTCAAGTCTGATTTTGGAAAAAAAAAAAAAATCCAAAATCAGACAGAGTGTTGAGACCAGAGAGGCTAAGACCGCATTGACTCAGTGCGGTATTCAGCCTCTCTGGTGTCAAGTCTGATTTTGGAAAAAAAAAAAAAAAAATCCAAAATCAGACAGAGTGTTGAGACCAGAGAGGCTAAGACCGCATTGACTCAGTGCGGTATTCAGCCTCTCTGGTGTCAAGTCTGATTTTGGAAAAGAAAAAAAAAAAATCCAAAATCAGACAGAGTGTTGACACCAGAGAGGCTAAGACCGCATTGACTCAGTGCGGTATTCAGCCTCTCTGGTGTCAAGTCTGATTTTAGAAAAAAAAAAAAAAATCCAAAATCAGACAGTGTTGACACCAGAGAGGCTAAGACCGCATTGACTCAGTGCGGTATTCAGCCTCTCTGGTGTCAAGTCTGATTTTGGAAAAAAAAAAAAAATCCAAAATCAGACAGAGTGTTGACACCAGAGAGGCTAAGACCGCATTGACTCAGTGCAGTATTCAGCCTCTCTGTTGTCAAGTCTGATTTTGGAAAAAAAATAAAAAATCCAAAATCAGACAGAGTGTTGACACCAGAGAGGCTAAGACCGCATTGACTCAGTGCGGTATTCAGCCTCTCTGGTGTCAAGTCTGATTTTGGAAAAAAAAAAAAAAATCCAAAATCAGACAGAGTGTTGAGACCAGAGAGGCTAAGACCGCATTGACTCAGTGCGGTATCCAGCCTCTCTGGTGTCAAGTCTGATTTTGGGAAAAAAAAAAAAAAATCCAAAATCAGACAGAGTGTTGAGACCAGAGAGGCTAAGACCGCATTGACTCAGTGCGGTATTCAGCCTCTCTGGTGTCAAGTCTGATTTTGGAAAAAAAAAAAAAAAATCCAAAATCAGACAGAGTGTTGAGACCAGAGAGGCTAAGACCGCATTGACTCAGTGCGGTATCCAGCCTCTCTGGTGTCAAGTCTGATTTTGGGAAAAAAAAAAAAAAATCCAAAATCAGACAGAGTGTTGAGACCAGAGAGGCTAAGACCGCATTGACTCAGTGCGGTATTCAGCCTCTCTGGTGTCAAGTCTGATTTTGGAAAAAAAAAAAAAATCCAAAATCAGACAGAGTGTTGACACCAGAGAGGCTAAGACCGCATTGACTCAGTGCGGTATTCAGCCTCTCTGGTGTCAAGTCTGATTTTGGAAAAAAAAAAAAAAAAATCCAAAATCAGACAGAGTGTTGAGACCAGAGAGGCTAAGACCGCATTGACTCAGTGCGGTATTCAGCCTCTCTGGTGTCAAGTCTGACTTTGAAAAAAAAAAAAAAAATCCAAAATCAGACAGAGTGTTGACACCAGAGAGGCTAAGACCGCATTGACTCAGTGCGGTATTCAGCCTCTCTGGTGTCAAGTCTGATTTTGAAAAAAAAAAAAAAAAAATCCAAAATCAGACAGAGTGTTGAGACCAGAGAGGCTAAGACCGCATTGACTCAGTGCGGTATTCAGCCTCTCTGGTGTCAAGTCTGACTTTGGAAAAAAAAAAAAAATCCAAAATCAGACAGAGTGTTGACACCAGAGAGGCTAAGACCGCATTGACTCAGTGCGGTATTCAGCCTCTCTGGTGTCAAGTCTGATTTTAGAAAAAAAAAAAAAATCCAAAATCAGACAGAGTGTTGACACCAGAGAGGCTAAGACCGCATTGAGTCAGTGCGGTATTCAGCCTCTCTGGTGTCAAGTCTGATTTTGGAAAAAAAAAAAAAAAAATCCAAAATCAGACAGAGTGTTGAGACCAGAGAGGCTAAGACCGCATTGACTCAGTGCGGTATTCAGCCTCTCTGGTGTCAAGTCTGATTTTAGAAAAAAAAAAAAAAAATCCAAAATCAGACAGAGTGTTGACACCAGAGATGCTAAGACCGCATTGAGTCAGTGCGGTATTCAGCCTCTCTGGTGTCAAGTCTGATTTTGGAAAAAAAAAAAAAAAATCCAAAATCAGACAGAGTGTTGAGACCAGAGAGGCTAAGACCGCATTGACTCAGTGCGGTATTCAGCCTCTCTGGTGTCAAGTCTGATTTTGGAAAAAAAAAAAAAAAATCCAAAATCAGACAGAGTGTTGAGACCAGAGAGGCTAAGACCGCATTGACTCAGTGCGGTATTCAGCCTCTCTGGTGTCAAGTCTGATTTTGGAAAAAAAAAATAAAAAATCCAAAATCAGACAGAGTGTTGACACCAGAGAGGCTAAGACCGCATTGACTCAGTGCGGTATTCAGCCTCTCTGGTGTCAAGTCTGATTTTGGAAAAAAAATCCAAAATCCAAAATCAGACAGAGTGTTGAGACCAGAGAGGCTAAGACCGCATTGACTCAGTGCGGTATTCAGCCTCTCTGGTTTCAAGTCTGATTTTGGAAAAAAAAAAAAAAAAAATCTAAAATCAGACAGAGTGTTGACACCAGAGAGGCTAAGACCGCATTGACTCAGTGCGGTATTCAGCTTATCTGGTGTCAAGTCTGATTTTGGAAAAAAAAAAAAAACAACCAAAATCAGACAGAGTGTTGAGACCAGAGAGGCTAAGACCGCATTGACTCAGTGCGGTATTCAGCCTCTCTGGTGTCAAGTCTGATTTTGGAAAAAAAAAAAAAATCCAAAATCAGACAGTGTTGACACCAGAGAGGCTAAGACCGCATTGACTCAGTGCGGTATTCAGCCTCTCTGGTGTCAAGTCTGATTTTGGAAAAAAAAAAAAAAAAATCCAAAATCAGACAGAGTGTTGACACCAGAGAGGCTAAGACCGCATTGAATCAGTGCGGTATTCAGCCTCTCTGGTGTCAAGTCTGATTTTAGAAAAAAAAAAAAAATCCAAAATCAGACAGAGTGTTGACACCAGAGAGGCTAAGACCGCATTGAGTCAGTGCGGTATTCAGCCTCTCTGGTGTCAAGTCTGATTTTGGAAAAAAAAAAAAAAAAATCCAAAATCAGACAGAGTGTTGAGACCAGAGAGGCTAAGACCGCATTGACTCAGTGCGGTATTCAGCCTCTCTGGTGTCAAGTCTGATTTTGGAAGAAAAAAAAATCCAAAATCAGACAGAGTGTTGACACCAGAGAGGCTAAGACCGCATTGACTCAGTGCGGTATTCAGCCTCTCTGGTGTCAAGTCTGATTTTAGAAAAAAAAAAAAAAATCCAAAATCAGACAGAGTGTTGACACCAGAGAGGCTAAGACCGCATTGAGTCAGTGCGGTATTCAGCCTCTCTGGTGTCAAGTCTGATTTTGGGAAAAAAAAAAAAAAATCCAAAATCAGACAGAGTGTTGAGACCAGAGAGGCTAAGACCGCATTGACTCAGTGCGGTATTCAGCCTCTCTGCTGTCAAGTCTGATTTTAGAAAAAAAAAAAAAAATCCAAAATCAGACAGAGTGTTGACACCAGAGAGGCTAAGACCGCATTGAGTCAGTGCGGTATTCAGCCTCTCTGGTGTCAAGTCTGATTTTAGAAAAAAAAAAAAAAAATCCAAAATCAGACAGAGTGTTGACACCAGAGAGGCTAAGACCGCATTGAGTCAGTGCGGTATTCAGCCTCTCTGGTGTCAAGTCTGATTTTGGAAAAAAAAAAATCCAAAATCAGACAGAGTGTTGACACCAGAGAGGCTAAGACCGCATTGACTCAGTGCGGTATTCAGCCTCTCTGGTGTCAAGTCTGATTTTAGAAAAAAAAAAAAAAATCCAAAATCAGACAGAGTGTTGACACCAGAGAGGCTAAGACCGCATTGAGTCAGTGCGGTATTCAGCCTCTCTGGTGTCAAGTCTGATTTTGGAAAAAAAAAAAAAAAATCCAAAATCAGACACAGTGTTGAGACCAGAGAGGCTAAGACCGCATTGACTCAGTGCGGTATTCAGCCTCTCTGGTGTCAAGTCTGATTTTGGAAAAAAAAAATGAAAAATCCAAAATCAGACAGAGTGTTGACACCAGAGAGGCTAAGACCGCATTGACTCAGTGCGGTATTCAGCCTCTCTGGTGTCAAGTCTGATTTTGGAAAAAAAAAAAAAAAAATCCAAAATCAGACAGAGTGTTGACACCAGAGAGGCTAAGACCGCATTGACTTAGTGCGGTATTCAGCCTCTCTGGTGTCAAGTCTGACATTGGAAAAAAAAAAAAAATCCAAAATCAGACAGAGTGTTGACACCAGAGAGGCTAAGACCGCATTGACTCAGTGCGGTATTCAGCCTCTCTGCTGTCAAGTCTGATTTTAGAAAAAAAAAAAAAAATCCAAAATCAGACAGAGTGTTGACACCAGAGAGGCTAAGACCGCATTGAGTCAGTGCGGTATTCAGCCTCTCTGGTGTCAAGTCTGATTTTAGAAAAAAAAAAAAAAATCCAAAATCAGACAGAGTGTTGACACCAGAGAGGCTAAGACCGCATTGAGTCAGTGCGGTATTCAGCCTCTCTGGTGTCAAGTCTGATTTTGGAAAAAAAAAAAGAAAATCCAAAATCAGACAGAGTGTTGAGACCAGAGAGGCTAAGACCGCATTGACTCAGTGCGGTATTCAGCCTCTCTGGTGTCAAGTCTGATTTTGGAAAAAAAAAAAAAAAAATCCAAAATCAGACAGAGTGTTGACACCAGAGAGGCTAAGACAGCATTGACTCAGTGCGGTATTCAGCCTCTCTGGTGTCAAGTCTGATTTTGGAAAAAAAAAAAAAAAATCCAAAATCAGACAGAGTGTTGAGACCAGAGAGGCTAAGACCGCATTGACTCAGTGCGGTATTCAGCCTCTCTGGTGTCAAGTCTGATTTTTGAAAAAAAAAAAAAATCCAAAATCAGACAGAGTGTTGACACCAGAGAGGCTAAGACCGCATTGACTCAGTGCGGTATTCAGCCTCTCTGGTGTCAAGTCTGATTTTGGAAAAAAAAAAAAAAAAAAAATCCAAAATCAGACAGTGTTGAGACCAGAGAGGCTAAGACCGCATTGACTCAGTGCGGTATTCAGCCTCTCTGGTGTCAAGTCTGATTTTGGAAAAAAAAAAAAAATCCAAAATCAGACAGAGTGTTGAGACCAGAGAGGCTAAGACCGCATTGACTCAGTGCGGTATTCAGCCTCTCTGGTGTCAAGTCTGATTTTGGAAAAAAAAAAAAAAAAATCCAAAATCAGACAGAGTGTTGACACCAGAGAGGCTAAGACAGCATTGACTCAGTGCGGTATTCAGCCTCTCTGGTGTCAAGTCTGATTTTGGAAAAAAAAAAAAAAAATCCAAAATCAGACAGAGTGTTGAGACCAGAGAGGCTAAGACCGCATTGACTCAGTGCGGTATTCAGCCTCTCTGGTGTCAAGTCTGATTTTTGAAAAAAAAAAAAAATCCAAAATCAGACAGAGTGTTGACACCAGAGAGGCTAAGACCGCATTGACTCAGTGCGGTATTCAGCCTCTCTGGTGTCAAGTCTGATTTTGGAAAAAAAAAAAAAAAAAAAATCCAAAATCAGACAGTGTTGAGACCAGAGAGGCTAAGACCGCATTGACTCAGTGCGGTATTCAGCCTCTCTGGTGTCAAGTCTGATTTTGGAAAAAAAAAAAAAATCCAAAATCAGACAGAGTGTTGAGACCAGAGAGGCTAAGACCGCATTGACTCAGTGCGGTATTCAGCCTCTCTGGTGTCAAGTCTGATTTTGGAAAAGAAAAAAAAAAATCCAAAATCAGACAGAGTGTTGACACCAGAGAGGCTAAGACCGCATTGACTCAGTGCGGTATTCAGCCTCTCTGGTGTCAAGTCTGATTTTAGAAAAAAAAAAAAAAATCCAAAATCAGACAGAGTGTTGACACCAGAGAGGCTAAGACCGCATTGACTCAGTGCGGTATTCAGCCTCTCTGGTGTCAAGTCTGATTTTGGAAAAAAAAAAAAAATCCAAAATCAGACAGAGTGTTGACACCAGAGAGGCTAAGACCGCATTGACTCAGTGCAGTATTCAGCCTCTCTGTTGTCAAGTCTGATTTTGGAAAAAAAATAAAAAATCCAAAATCAGACAGAGTGTTGACACCAGAGAGGCTAAGACCGCATTGACTCAGTGCGGTATTCAGCCTCTCTGGTGTCAAGTCTGATTTTGGAAAAAAAAAAAAAAATCCAAAATCAGACAGAGTGTTGAGACCAGAGAGGCTAAGACCGCATTGACTCAGTGCGGTATCCAGCCTCTCTGGTGTCAAGTCTGATTTTGGGAAAAAAAAAAAAAAATCCAAAATCAGACAGAGTGTTGAGACCAGAGAGGCTAAGACCGCATTGACTCAGTGCGGTATTCAGCCTCTCTGGTGTCAAGTCTGATTTTGGAAAAAAAAAAAAAAAATCCAAAATCAGACAGAGTGTTGAGACCAGAGAGGCTAAGACCGCATTGACTCAGTGCAGTATCCAGCCTCTCTGGTGTCAAGTCTGATTTTGGGAAAAAAAAAAAAAAATCCAAAATCAGACAGAGTGTTGAGACCAGAGAGGCTAAGACCGCATTGACTCAGTGCGGTATTCAGCCTCTCTGGTGTCAAGTCTGATTTTGGAAAAAAAAAAAAAATCCAAAATCAGACAGAGTGTTGACACCAGAGAGGCTAAGACCGCATTGACTCAGTGCGGTATTCAGCCTCTCTGGTGTCAAGTCTGATTTTGGAAAAAAAAAAAAAAAAATCCAAAATCAGACAGAGTGTTGAGACCAGAGAGGCTAAGACCGCATTGACTCAGTGCGGTATTCAGCCTCTCTGGTGTCAAGTCTGATTTTGGAAAAAAAAAAAAAAAAATCCAAAATCAGACAGAGTGTTGAGACCAGAGAGGCTAAGACCGCATTGACTCAGTGCGGTATCCAGCCTCTCTGGTGTCAAGTCTGATTTTGGGAAAAAAAAAAAAAAATCCAAAATCAGACAGAGTGTTGAGACCAGAGAGGCTAAGACCGCATTGACTCAGTGCGGTATTCAGCCTCTCTGGTGTCAAGTCTGATTTTGGAAAAAAAAAAAAAATCAAAAATCAGACAGAGTGTTGACACCAGAGAGGCTAAGACCGCATTGACTCAGTGCGGTATTCAGCCTCTCTGGTGTCAAGTCTGATTTTTGAAAAAAAAAAAAAAAAATCCAAAATCAGACAGAGTGTTAAGACCAGAGAGGCTAAGACCGCATTGACTCAGTGCGGTATTCAGCCTCTCTGGTGTCAAGTCTGATTTTGGAAAAAAAAAAAAAAAAATCCAAAATCAGACAGAGTGTTGACACCAGAGAGGCTAAGACCGCATTGACTCAGTGCGGTATTCAGCCTCTCTGGTGTCAAGTCTGATTTTGGAAAAAAAAAAAAAAAATCCAAAATCAGACAGAGTGTTGACACCAGAGAGGCTAAGACCGCATTGACTTAGTGCGGTATTCAGCCTCTCTGGTGTCAAGTCTGATTTTTGAAAAAAAAAAAAAAATCCAAAATCAGACAGAGTGTTGACACCAGAGAGGCTAAGACCGCATTGACTCAGTGCGGTATTCAGCCTCTCTGGTGTCAAGTCTGATTTTGAAAAAAAAAAAAATCCAAAATCAGACAGAGTGTTGACACCAGAGAGGCTAAGACCGCATTGACTCAGTGCGGTATTCAGCCTCTCTGGTGTCAAGTCTGATTTTAGAAAAAAAAAAAAAAAATCCAAATTCAGACAGAGTGTTGAGACCAGAGAGGCTAAGACCGCATTGACTCAGTGCGGTATTCAGCCTCTCTGGTGTCAAGTCTGACTTTGGAAAAAAAAAAAAAATCCAAAATCAGACAGAGTGTTGACACCAGAGAGGCTAAGACCGCATTGACTCAGTGCGGTATTCAGCCTCTCTGGTGTCAAGTCTGATTTTGGAAAAAAAAAAAAAAAAATCCAAAATCAGACAGAGTGTTGACACCAGAGAGGCTAAGACCGCATTGACTCAGTGCGGTATTCAGCCTCTCTGGTGTCAAGTCTGATTTTGGAAAAAAAAAAAAAAAATCCAAAATCAGACAGAGTGTTGAGACCAGAGAGGCTAAGACCGCATTGACTCAGTGCGGTATTCAGCCTCTCTGGTGTCAAGTCTGATTTTGGAAAAAAAAAAAAAAAAAATCCAAAATCAGACAGAGTGTTGAGACCAGAGAGGCTAAGACCGCATTGACTCAGTGCGGTATTCAGCCTCTCTGGTGTCAAGTCTGATTTTGGAAAAGAAAAAAAAAAATCCAAAATCAGACAGAGTGTTGACACCAGAGAGGCTAAGACCGCATTGACTCAGTGCGGTATTCAGCCTCTCTGGTGTCAAGTCTGATTTTAGAAAAAAAAAAAAAAATCCAAAATCAGACAGTGTTGACACCAGAGAGGCTAAGACCGCATTGACTCAGTGCGGTATTCAGCCTCTCTGGTGTCAAGTCTGATTTTGGAAAAAAAAAAAAAATCCAAAATCAGACAGAGTGTTGACACCAGAGAGGCTAAGACCGCATTGACTCAGTGCAGTATTCAGCCTCTCTGTTGTCAAGTCTGATTTTGGAAAAAAAATAAAAAATCCAAAATCAGACAGAGTGTTGACACCAGAGAGGCTAAGACCGCATTGACTCAGTGCGGTATTCAGCCTCTCTGGTGTCAAGTCTGATTTTGGAAAAAAAAAAAATCCAAAATCAGACAGAGTGTTGACACCAGAGAGGCTAAGACCGCATTGACTCAGTGCGGTATTCAGCCTCTCTGGTGTCAAGTCTGATTTTAGAAAAAAAAAAAAAAAATCCAAAATCAGACAGAGTGTTGAGACCAGAGAGGCTAAGACCGCATTGACTCAGTGCAGTATTCAGCCTCTCTGGTGTCAAGTCTGACTTTGGAAAAAAAAAAAAAATCCAAAATCAGACAGTGTTGACACCAGAGAGGCTAAGACCGCATTGACTCAGTGCGGTATTCAGCCTCTCTGGTGTCAAGTCTGATTTTGGAAAAAAAAAAAAAAAAATCCAAAATCAGACAGAGTGTTGACACCAGAGAGGCTAAGACCGCATTGACTCAGTGCGGTATTCAGCCTCTCTGGTGTCAAGTCTGATTTTGGAAAAAAAAAAAAAAAATCCAAAATCAGACAGAGTGTTGAGACCAGAGAGGCTAAGACCGCATTGACTCAGTGCGGTATTCAGCCTCTCTGGTGTCAAGTCTGATTTTGGAAAAAAAAAAAAAAAAATCCAAAATCAGACAGAGTGTTGAGACCAGAGAGGCTAAGACCGCATTGACTCAGTGCGGTATTCAGCCTCTCTGGTGTCAAGTCTGATTTTGGAAAAGAAAAAAAAAAATCCAAAATCAGACAGAGTGTTGACACCAGAGAGGCTAAGACCGCATTGACTCAGTGCGGTATTCAGCCTCTCTGGTGTCAAGTCTGATTTTAGAAAAAAAAAAAAAAATCCAAAATCAGACAGTGTTGACACCAGAGAGGCTAAGACCGCATTGACTCAGTGCGGTATTCAGCCTCTCTGGTGTCAAGTCTGATTTTGGAAAAAAAAAAAAAATCCAAAATCAGACAGAGTGTTGACACCAGAGAGGCTAAGACCGCATTGACTCAGTGCAGTATTCAGCCTCTCTGTTGTCAAGTCTGATTTTGGAAAAAAAATAAAAAATCCAAAATCAGACAGAGTGTTGACACCAGAGAGGCTAAGACCGCATTGACTCAGTGCGGTATTCAGCCTCTCTGGTGTCAAGTCTGATTTTGGAAAAAAAAAAAAAAATCCAAAATCAGACAGAGTGTTGAGACCAGAGAGGCTAAGACCGCATTGACTCAGTGCGGTATCCAGCCTCTCTGGTGTCAAGTCTGATTTTGGGAAAAAAAATAAAAAATCCAAAATCAGACAGAGTGTTGAGACCAGAGAGGCTAAGACCGCATTGACTCAGTGCGGTATTCAGCCTCTCTGGTGTCAAGTCTGATTTTGGAAAAAAAAAAAAAAATCCAAAATCAGACAGAGTGTTGAGACCAGAGAGGCTAAGACCGCATTGACTCAGTGCGGTATCCAGCCTCTCTGGTGTCAAGTCTGATTTTGGGAAAAAAAAAAAAAAATCCAAAATCAGACAGAGTGTTGAGACCAGAGAGGCTAAGACCGCATTGACTCAGTGCGGTATTCAGCCTCTCTGGTGTCAAGTCTGATTTTGGAAAAAAAAAAAAAAATCCAAAATCAGACAGAGTGTTGACACCAGAGAGGCTAAGACCGCATTGACTCAGTGCGGTATTCAGCCTCTCTGGTGTCAAGTCTGATTTTGGAAAAAAAAAAAAAAAAATCCAAAATCAGACAGAGTGTTGAGACCAGAGAGGCTAAGACCGCATTGACTCAGTGCGGTATTCAGCCTCTCTGGTGTCAAGTCTGACTTTGAAAAAAAAAAAAAAAATCCAAAATCAGACAGAGTGTTGACACCAGAGAGGCTAAGACCGCATTGACTCAGTGCGGTATTCAGCCTCTCTGGTGTCAAGTCTGATTTTGGAAAAAAAAAAAAAAAAATCCAAAATCAGACAGAGTGTTGAGACCAGAGAGGCTAAGACCGCATTGACTCACTGCGGTATTCAGCCTCTCTGGTGTCAAGTCTGACTTTGGAAAAAAAAAAAAAAAATCCAAAATCAGACAGAGTGTTGAGACCAGAGAGGCTAAGACCGCATTGACTCAGTGCGGTATTCAGCCTCTCTGGTGTCAAGTCTGATTTTGGAAAAAAAAAAAAAAAATCCAAAATCAGACAGAGTGTTGAGACCAGAGAGGCTAAGACCGCATTGACTCAGTGCGGTATTCAGCCTCTCTGGTGTCAAGTCTGATTTTGGAAAAGAAAAAAAAAAATCCAAAATCAGACAGAGTGTTGACACCAGAGAGGCTAAGACCGCATTGACTCAGTGCGGTATTCAGCCTCTCTGGTGTCAAGTCTGATTTTAGAAAAAAAAAAAAAATCCAAAATCAGACAGTGTTGACACCAGAGAGGCTAAGACCGCATTGACTCAGTGCGGTATTCAGCCTCTCTGGTGTCAAGTCTGATTTTGGAAAAAAAAAAAAAATCCAAAATCAGACAGAGTGTTGACACCAGAGAGGCTAAGACCGCATTGACTCAGTGCAGTATTCAGCCTCTCTGTTGTCAAGTCTGATTTTGGAAAAAAAATAAAAAATCCAAAATCAGACAGAGTTTTGACACCAGAGAGGCTAAGACCGCATTGACTCAGTGCGGTATTCAGCCTCTCTGGTGTCAAGTCTGATTTTTGAAAAAAAAAAAAAAATCCAAAATCAGACAGAGTGTTGAGACCAGAGAGGCTAAGACCGCATTGACTCAGTGCGGTATCCAGCCTCTCTGGTGTCAAGTCTGATTTTGGGAAAAAAAAAAAAAAATCCAAAATCAGACAGAGTGTTGAAACCAGAGAGGCTAAGACCGCATTGACTCAGTGCGGTATTCAGCCTCTCTGGTGTCAAGTCTGATTTTTGAAAAAAAAAAAAAAAATCCAAAATCAGACAGAGTGTTGAGACCAGAGAGGCTAAGACCGCATTGACTCAGTGCGGTATCCAGCCTCTCTGGTGTCAAGTCTGATTTTGGGGAAAAAAAAAAAAAATCCAAAATCAGACAGAGTGTTGAGACCAGAGAGGCTAAGACCGCATTGACTCAGTGCGGTATTCAGCCTCTCTGGTGTCAAGTCTGATTTTGGAAAAAAAAAAAAAATCCAAAATCAGACAGAGTGTTGACACCAGAGAGGCTAAGACCGCATTGACTCAGTGCGGTATTCAGCCTCTCTGGTGTCAAGTCTGATTTTGGAAAAAAAAAAAAAAAAATCCAAAATCAGACAGAGTGTTGAGACCAGAGAGGCTAAGACCGCATTGACTCAGTGCGGTATTCAGCCTCTCTGGTGTCAAGTCTGATTTTGGAAAAAAAAAAAAAAAAATCCAAAATCAGACAGAGTGTTGAGACCAGAGAGGCTAAGACCGCATTGACTCAGTGCGGTATCCAGCCTCTCTGGTGTCAAGTCTGATTTTGGGAAAAAAAAAAAAAAATCCAAAATCAGACAGAGTGTTGAGACCAGAGAGGCTAAGACCGCATTGACTCAGTGCGGTATTCAGCCTCTCTGGTGTCAAGTCTGATTTTGGAAAAAAAAAAAAAAATCCAAAATCAGACAGAGTGTTGAGACCAGAGAGGCTAAGACCGCATTGACTCAGTGCGGTATCCAGCCTCTCTGGTGTCAAGTCTGATTTTGGGAAAAAAAAAAAAAAATCCAAAATCAGACAGAGTGTTGAGACCAGAGAGGCTAAGACCGCATTGACTCAGTGCGGTATTCAGCCTCTCTGGTGTCAAGTCTGATTTTGGAAAAAAAAAAAAAATCCAAAATCAGACAGAGTGTTGACACCAGAGAGGCTAAGACCGCATTGACTCAGTGCGGTATTCAGCCTCTCTGGTGTCAAGTCTGATTTTGGAAAAAAAAAAAAAAAAATCCAAAATCAGACAGAGTGTTGAGACCAGAGAGGCTAAGACCGCATTGACTCAGTGCGGTATTCAGCCTCTCTGGTGTCAAGTCTGATTTTGGAAAAAAAAAAAAAAAAATCCAAAATCAGACAGAGTGTTGACACCAGAGAGGCTAAGACCGCATTGACTCAGTGCGGTATTCAGCCTCTCTGGTGTCAAGTCTGATTTTGGAAAAAAAAAAAAAAAATCCAAAATCAGACAGAGTGTTGACACCAGAGAGGCTAAGACCGCATTGACTTAGTGCGGTATTCAGCCTCTCTGGTGTCAAGTCTGATTTTTGAAAAAAAAAAAAAATCCAAAATCAGACAGAGTGTTGACACCAGAGAGGCTAAGACCGCATTGACTCAGTGCGGTATTCAGCCTCTCTGGTGTCAAGTCTGATTTTGGAAAAAAAAAAAAATCCAAAATCAGACAGAGTGTTGACACCAGAGAGGCTAAGACCGCATTGATTCAGTGCGGTATTCAGCCTCTCTGGTGTCAAGTCTGATTTTAGAAAAAAAAAAAAAAAATCCAAAATCAGACAGAGTGTTGAGACCAGAGAGGCTAAGACCGCATTGACTCAGTGCGGTATTCAGCCTCTCTGGTGTCAAGTCTGACTTTGGAAAAAAAAAAAAAATCCAAAATCAGACAGAGTGTTGACACCAGAGAGGCTAAGACCGCATTGACTCAGTGCGGTATTCAGCCTCTCTGGTGTCAAGTCTGATTTTGGAAAAAAAAAAAAAAAAAATCCAAAATCAGACAGAGTGTTGACACCAGAGAGGCTAAGACCGCATTGACTCAGTGCGGTATTCAGCCTCTCTGGTGTCAAGTCTGATTTTGGAAAAAAAAAAAAAAAATCCAAAATCAGACAGAGTGTTGACACCAGAGAGGCTAAGACCGCATTGACTCAGTGCGGTATTCAGCCTCTCTGGTGTCAAGTCTGATTTTGGAAAAAAAAAAAAAAAATCCAAAATCAGACAGAGTGTTGAGACCAGAGAGGCTAAGACCGCATTGACTCAGTGCGGTATTCAGCCTCTCTGGTGTCAAGTCTGATTTTGGAAAAAAAAAAAAAAAAATCCAAAATCAGACAGAGTGTTGAGACCAGAGAGGCTAAGACCGCATTGACTCAGTGCGGTATTCAGCCTCTCTGGTGTCAAGTCTGATTTTGGAAAAGAAAAAAAAAAATCCAAAATCAGACAGAGTGTTGACACCAGAGAGGCTAAGACCGCATTGACTCAGTGCGGTATTCAGCCTCTCTGGTGTCAAGTCTGATTTTAGAAAAAAAAAAAAAAATCCAAAATCAGACAGTGTTGACACCAGAGAGGCTAAGACCGCATTGACTCAGTGCGGTATTCAGCCTCTCTGGTGTCAAGTCTGATTTTGGAAAAAAAAAAAAAAATCCAAAATCAGACAGAGTGTTGACACCAGAGAGGCTAAGACCGCATTGACTCAGTGCAGTATTCAGCCTCTCTGTTGTCAAGTCTGATTTTGGAAAAAAAATAAAAAATCCAAAATCAGACAGAGTGTTGACACCAGAGAGGCTAAGACCGCATTGACTCAGTGCGGTATTCAGCCTCTCTGGTGTCAAGTCTGATTTTGGAAAAAAAAAAAAAAAATCCAAAATCAGACAGAGTGTTGAGACCAGAGAGGCTAAGACCGCATTGACTCAGTGCGGTATCCAGCCTCTCTGGTGTCAAGTCTGATTTTGGGAAAAAAAAAAAAAAATCCAAAATCAGACAGAGTGTTGAGACCAGAGAGGCTAAGACTGCATTGACTCAGTGCGGTATTCAGCCTCTCTGGTGTCAAGTCTGATTTTGGAAAAAAAAAAAAAAATCCAAAATCAGACAGAGTGTTGAGACCAGAGAGGCTAAGACCGCATTGACTCAGTGCGGTATCCAGCCTCTCTGGTGTCAAGTCTGATTTTGGGAAAAAAAAAAAAAAATCCAAAATCAGACAGAGTGTTGAGACCAGAGAGGCTAAGACCGCATTGACTCAGTGCGGTATTCAGCCTCTCTGGTGTCAAGTCTGATTTTGGAAAAAAAAAAAAAAATCCAAAATCAGACAGAGTGTTGACACCAGAGAGGCTAAGACCGCATTGACTCAGTGCGGTATTCAGCCTCTCTGGTGTCAAGTCTGATTTTGGAAAAAAAAAAAAAAAAATCCAAAATCAGACAGAGTGTTGAGACCAGAGAGGCTAAGACCGCATTGACTCAGTGCGGTATTCAGCCTCTCTGGTGTCAAGTCTGACTTTGAAAAAAAAAAAAAAAATCCAAAATCAGACAGAGTGTTGACACCAGAGAGGCTAAGACCGCATTGACTCAGTGCGGTATTCAGCCTCTCTGGTGTCAAGTCTGATTTTGGAAAAAAAAAAAAAAAAATCCAAAATCAGACAGAGTGTTGAGACCAGAGAGGCTAAGACCGCATTGAGTCAGTGCGGTATTCAGCCTCTCTGGTGTCAAGTCTGATTTTGGAAAAAAAAAAAAAAATCCAAAATCAGACAGAGTGTTGACACCAGAGAGGCTAAGACCGCATTGAGTCAGTGCGGTATTCAGCCTCTCTGGTGTCAAGTCTGATTTTGGAAAAAAAAAAAAAAATCCAAAATCAGACAGAGTGTTGAGACCAGAGAGGCTAAGACCGCATTGACTCAGTGCGGTATTCAGCCTCTCTGGTGTCAAGTCTGATTTTGGAAAAAAAAAAAAAAAATCCAAAATCAGACAGTGTTGAGACCAGAGAGGCTAAGACCGCATTGACTCAGTGCGGTATTCAGCCTCTCTGGTGTCAAGTCTGATTTTGGAAAATAAAAATAAAAAATCCAAAATCAGACAGAGTGTTGACACCAGAGAGGCTAAGACCGCATTGACTCAGTGCGGTATTCAGCCTCTCTGGTGTCAAGTCTGATTTTGGAAAAAAAATCCAAAATCCAAAATCAGACAGAGTGTTGAGACCAGAGAGGCTAAGACCGCATTGACTCAGTGCGGTATTCAGCCTCTCTGGTTTCAAGTCTGATTTTGGAAAAAAAAAAAAAAAAAATCTAAAATCAGACAGAGTGTTGACACCAGAGAGGCTAAGACCGCATTGACTCAGTGCGGTATTCAGCTTCTCTGGTGTCAAGTCTGATTTTGGAAAAAAAAAAAAAACAACCAAAATCAGACAGAGTGTTGAGACCAGAGAGGCTAAGACCGCATTGACTCAGTGCGGTATTCAGCCTCTCTGGTGTCAAGTCTGATTTTGGAAAAAAAAAAAAAATCCAAAATCAGACAGTGTTGACACCAGAGAGGTTAAGACCGCATTGACTCAGTGCGGTATTCAGCCTCTCTGGTGTCAAGTCTGATTTTGGAAAAAAAAAAAAAAAAATCCAAAATCAGACAGAGTGTTGACACCAGAGAGGCTAAGACCGCATTGACTCAGTGCGGTATTCAGCCTCTCTGGTGTCAAGTCTGATTTTAGAAAAAAAAAAAAAATCCAAAATCAGACAGAGTGTTGACACCAGAGAGGCTAAGACCGCATTGAGTCAGTGCGGTATTCAGCCTCTCTGGTGTCAAGTCTGATTTTGGAAAAAAAAAAAAAAATCCAAAATCAGACAGAGTGTTGAGACCAGAGAGGCTAAGACCGCATTGACTCAGTGCGGTATTCAGCCTCTCTGGTGTCAAGTCTGATTTTGGAAAAAAAAAAAAAAAATCCAAAATCAGACAGAGTGTTGAGACCAGAGAGGCTAAGACCGCATTGACTCAGTGCGGTATTCAGCCTCTCTGGTGTCAAGTCTGATTTTGGAAAATAAAAATAAAAAATCCAAAATCAGACAGAGTGTTGACACCAGAGAGGCTAAGACCGCATTGACTCAGTGCGGTATTCAGCGTCTCTGGTGTCAAGTCTGATTTTGGAAAAAAAATCCAAAATCCAAAATCAGACAGAGTGTTGAGACCAGAGAGGCTAAGACCGCATTGACTCAGTGCGGTATTCAGCCTCTCTGGTTTCAAGTCTGATTTTGGAAAAAAAAAAAAAAAAAATCTAAAATCAGACAGAGTGTTGACACCAGAGAGGCTAAGACCGCATTGACTCAGTGCGGTATTCAGCTTCTCTGGTGTCAAGTCTGATTTTGGAAAAAAAAAAAAAAAAACCAAAATCAGACAGAGTGTTGAGACCAGAGAGGCTAAGACCGCATTGACTCAGTGCGGTATTCAGCCTCTCTGGTGTCAAGTCTGATTTTGGAAAAAAAAAAAAAATCCAAAATCAGACAGTGTTGACACCAGAGAGGTTAAGACCGCATTGACTCAGTGCGGTATTCAGCCTCTCTGGTGTCAAGTCTGATTTTGGAAAAAAAAAAAAAAAAATCCAAAATCAGACAGAGTGTTGACACCAGAGAGGCTAAGACCGCATTGACTCAGTGCGGTATTCAGCCTCTCTGGTGTCAAGTCTGATTTTAGAAAAAAAAAAAAAATCCAAAATCAGACAGAGTGTTGACACCAGAGAGGCTAAGACCGCATTGAGTCAGTGCGGTATTCAGCCTCTCTGGTGTCAAGTCTGATTTTGGAAAAAAAAAAAAAAAAATCCAAAATCAGACAGAGTGTTGAAACCAGAGAGGCTAAGACCGCATTGACTCAGTGCGGTATTCAGCCTCTCTGGTGTCAAGTCTGATTTTGGAAAAAAAAAAATCCAAAATCAGACAGAGTGTTGACACCAGAGAGGCTAAGACCGCATTGAGTCAGTGCGGTATTCAGCCTCTCTGGTGTCAAGTCTGATTTTGGAAAAAAAAAAAAAAAAATCCAAAATCAGACAGAGTGTTGAGACCAGAGAGGCTAAGACCGCATTGACTCAGTGCGGTATTCAGCCTCTCTGGTGTCAAGTCTGATTTTGGAAAAAAAAAAATCCAAAATCAGACAGAGTGTTGACACCAGAGAGGCTAAGACCGCATTGACTCAGTGCGGTATTCAGCCTCTCTGGTGTCAAGTCTGATTTTGGAAAAAAAAAAAAAAAATCCAAAATCAGACAGAGTGTTGAGACCAGAGAGGCTAAGACCGCATTGACTCAGTGCGGTATTCAGCCTCTCTGGTGTCAAGTCTGATTTTGGAAAAAAAAAATAAAAAATCCAAAATCAGACAGAGTGTTGACACCAGAGAGGCTAAGACCGCATTGACTCAGTGCGGTATTCAGCCTCTCTGGTGTCAAGTCTGATTTTGGAAAAAAAATCCAAAATCCAAAATCAGACAGAGTGTTGAGACCAGAGAGGCTAAGACCGCATTGACTCAGTGCGGTATTCAGCCTCTTTGGTTTCAAGTCTGATTTTGGAAAAAAAAAAAAAAAAAATCTAAAATCAGACAGAGTGTTGACACCAGAGAGGCTAAGACCGCATTGACTCAGTGCGGTATTCAGCTTCTCTGGTGTCAAGTCTGATTTTGGAAAAAAAAAAAAAAAAAAAAAAATCAGACAGAGTGTTGAGACCAGAGAGGCTAAGACCGCATTGACTCAGTGCGGTATTCAGCCTCTCTGGTTTCAAGTCTGATTTTGGAAAAAAAAAAAAAAAAAAATCCAAAATCAGACAGAGTGTTGACACCAGAGAGGCTAAGACCGCATTGACTCAGTGCGGTATTCAGCTTCTCTGGTGTCAAGTCTGATTTTGGAAAAAAAAAAAAAAAAAACCAAAATCAGACAGAGTGTTGAGACCAGAGAGGCTAAGACCGCATTGACTCAGTGCGGTATTCAGCCTCTCTGGTGTCAAGTCTGATTTTGGGAAAAAAAAAAAAAAATCCAAAATCAGACCGAGTGTTGAGACCAGAGAGGCTAAGACCGCATTGACTCAGTGCGGTATTCAGCCTCTCTGGTGTCAAGTCTGATTTTGGAAAAAAAAAAAAAATCCAAAATCAGACAGAGTGTTGACACCAGAGAGGCTAAGACCGCATTGACTCAGTGCGGTATTCAGCCTCTCTGGTGTCAAGTCTGACTTTGAAAAAAAAAAAAAAAATCCAAAATCAGACAGAGTGTTGAGACCAGAGAGGCTAAGACCGCATTGACTCAGTGCGGTATTCAGCCTCTCTGGTGTCAAGTCTGACTTTGAAAAAAAAAAAAAAATCCAAAATCAGACAGAGTGTTGAGACCAGAGAGGCTAAGACCGCATTGACTCAGTGCGGTATTCAGCCTCTCTGGTGTCAAGTCTGACTTTGAAAAAAAAAAAAAAATCCAAAATCAGACAGAGTGTTGAGACCAGAGAGGCTAAGACCGCATTGACTCAGTGCGGTATTCAGCCTCTCTGGTGTCAAGTCTGACTTTGGAAAAAAAAAAAAAATCCAAAATCAGACAGAGTGTTGAGACCAGAGAGGCTAAGACCGCATTGACTCAGTGCGGTATTCAGCCTCTCTGGTGTCAAGTCTGACTTTGAAAAAAAAAAAAAAAATCCAAAATCAGACAGAGTGTTGAGACCAGAGAGGCTAAGACCGCATTGACTCAGTGCGGTATTCAGCCTCTCTGGTGTCAAGTCTGACTTTGAAAAAAAAAAAAAAAATCCAAAATCAGACAGAGTGTTGACACCAGAGAGGCTAAGACCGCATTGACTCAGTGCGGTATTCAGCCTCTCTGGTGTCAAGTCTGACTTTGAAAAAAAAAAAAAAAATCCAAAATCAGACAGAGTGTTGAGACCAGAGAGGCTAAGACCGCATTGACTCAGTGCGGTATTCAGCCTCTCTGGTGTCAAGTCTGACTTTGAAAAAAAAAAAAAAAATCCAAAATCAGACAGAGTGTTGAGACCAGAGAGGCTAAGACCGCATTGACTCAGTGCGGTATTCAGCCTCTCTGGTGTCAAGTCTGACTTTGAAAAAAAAAAAAAAAATCCAAAATCAGACAGAGTGTTGACACCAGAGAGGCTAAGACCGCATTGACTCAGTGCGGTATTCAGCCTCTCTGGTGTCAAGTCTGACTTTGAAAAAAAAAAAAAAAATCCAAAATCAGACAGAGTGTTGAGACCAGAGAGGCTAAGACCGCATTGACTCAGTGCGGTATTCAGCCTCTCTGGTGTCAAGTCTGACTTTGAAAAAAAAAAAAAAAATCCAAAATCAGACAGAGTGTTGAGACCAGAGAGGCTAAGACCGCATTGACTCAGTGCGGTATTCAGCCTCTCTGGTGTCAAGTCTGACTTTGGAAAAAAAAAAAAAATCCAAAATCAGACAGAGTGTTGAGACCAGAGAGGCTAAGACTGCATTGACTCAGTGCGGTATTCAGCCTCTCTGGTTTCAAGTCTGATTTTGGGAAAAAAAAAAAAAAAATCCAAAATCAGACAGAGTGTTGACACCAGAGAGGCTAAGACCGCATTGACTCAGTGCGGTATTCAGCTTCTCTGGTGTCAAGTCTGATTTTGGAAAAAACAAAAAAACAACCAAAATCAGACAGAGTGTTGAGACCAGAGAGGCTAAGACCGCATTGACTCAGTGCGGTATTCAGCCTCTCTGGTGTCAAGTCTGATTTTGGAAAAAAAAAAAAAAAAATCCAAAATCAGACAGAGTGTTGAGACCAGAGAGGCTAAGACCGCATTGACTCAGTGCGGTATTCAGCCTCTCTGGTGTCAAGTCTGACTTTGAAAAAAAAAAAAAAAATCCAAAATCAGACAGAGTGTTGACACCAGAGAGGCTAAGACCGCATTGACTCAGTGCGGTATTCAGCCTCTCTGGTGTCAAGTCTGACTTTGAAAAAAAAAAAAAAAATCCAAAATCAGACAGAGTGTTGACACCAGAGAGGCTAAGACCGCATTGACTCAGTGCGGTATTCAGCTTCTCTGGTGTCAAGTCTGACTTTGAAAAAAAAAAAAAAAAAAAAAAAATCAGACAGAGTGTTGAGACCAGAGAGGCTAAGACCGCATTGACTCAGTGCGGTATTCAGCCTCTCTGGTGTCAAGTCTGACTTTGAAAAAAAAAAAAAAATCCAAAATCAGACAGAGTGTTGAGACCAGAGAGGCTAAGACTGCATTGACTCAGTGCGGTATTCAGCCTCTCTGGTTTCAAGTCTGATTTTGGAAAAAAAAAAAAAAAAAAATCCAAAATCAGACAGAGTGTTGACACCAGAGAGGCTAAGACCGCATTGACTCAGTGCGGTATTCAGCTTCTCTGGTGTCAAGTCTGATTTTGGAAAAAAAAAAAAAACAACCAAAATCAGACAGAGTGTTGAGACCAGAGAGGCTAAGACCGCATTGACTCAGTGCGGTATTCAGCCTCTCTGGTTTCAAGTCTGATTTTGGAAAAAAAAAAAAAAAAAATCTAAAATCAGACAGAGTGTTGACACCAGAGAGGCTAAGACCGCATTGACTCAGTGCGGTATTCAGCTTCTCTGGTGTCAAGTCTGATTTTGGAAAAAAAAAAAAAACAACCAAAATCAGACAGAGTGTTGAGACCAGAGAGGCTAAGACCGCATTGACTCAGTGCGGTATTCAGCCTCTCTGGTGTCAAGTCTGATTTTGGAAAAAAAAAAAAAATCCAAAATCAGACAGTGTTGACACCAGAGAGGTTAAGACCGCATTGACTCAGTGCGGTATTCAGCCTCTCTGGTGTCAAGTCTGATTTTGGAAAAAAAAAAAAAAAAATCCAAAATCAGACAGAGTGTTGACACCAGAGAGGCTAAGACCGCATTGACTCAGTGCGGTATTCAGCCTCTCTGGTGTCAAGTCTGATTTTAGAAAAAAAAAAAAAATCCAAAATCAGACAGAGTGTTGACACCAGAGAGGCTAAGACCGCATTGAGTCAGTGCGGTATTCAGCCTCTCTGGTGTCAAGTCTGATTTTGGAAAAAAAAAAAAAAATCCAAAATCAGACAGAGTGTTGAGACCAGAGAGGCTAAGACCGCATTGACTCAGTGCGGTATTCAGCCTCTCTGGTGTCAAGTCTGATTTTGGAAAAAAAAAAAAAAAATCCAAAATCAGACAGAGTGTTGAGACCAGAGAGGCTAAGACCGCATTGACTCAGTGCGGTATTCAGCCTCTCTGGTGTCAAGTCTGATTTTGGAAAATAAAAATAAAAAATCCAAAATCAGACAGAGTGTTGACACCAGAGAGGCTAAGACCGCATTGACTCAGTGCGGTATTCAGCGTCTCTGGTGTCAAGTCTGATTTTGGAAAAAAAATCCAAAATCCAAAATCAGACAGAGTGTTGAGACCAGAGAGGCTAAGACCGCATTGACTCAGTGCGGTATTCAGCCTCTCTGGTTTCAAGTCTGATTTTGGAAAAAAAAAAAAAAAAAATCTAAAATCAGACAGAGTGTTGACACCAGAGAGGCTAAGACCGCATTGACTCAGTGCGGTATTCAGCTTCTCTGGTGTCAAGTCTGATTTTGGAAAAAAAAAAAAAAAAACCAAAATCAGACAGAGTGTTGAGACCAGAGAGGCTAAGACCGCATTGACTCAGTGCGGTATTCAGCCTCTCTGGTGTCAAGTCTGATTTTGGAAAAAAAAAAAAAATCCAAAATCAGACAGTGTTGACACCAGAGAGGTTAAGACCGCATTGACTCAGTGCGGTATTCAGCCTCTCTGGTGTCAAGTCTGATTTTGGAAAAAAAAAAAAAAAAATCCAAAATCAGACAGAGTGTTGACACCAGAGAGGCTAAGACCGCATTGACTCAGTGCGGTATTCAGCCTCTCTGGTGTCAAGTCTGATTTTAGAAAAAAAAAAAAAATCCAAAATCAGACAGAGTGTTGACACCAGAGAGGCTAAGACCGCATTGAGTCAGTGCGGTATTCAGCCTCTCTGGTGTCAAGTCTGATTTTGGAAAAAAAAAAAAAAAAATCCAAAATCAGACAGAGTGTTGAAACCAGAGAGGCTAAGACCGCATTGACTCAGTGCGGTATTCAGCCTCTCTGGTGTCAAGTCTGATTTTGGAAAAAAAAAAAATCCAAAATCAGACAGAGTGTTGACACCAGAGAGGCTAAGACCGCATTGAGTCAGTGCGGTATTCAGCCTCTCTGGTGTCAAGTCTGATTTTGGAAAAAAAAAAAAAAAAATCCAAAATCAGACAGAGTGTTGAGACCAGAGAGGCTAAGACCGCATTGACTCAGTGCGGTATTCAGCCTCTCTGGTGTCAAGTCTGATTTTGGAAAAAAAAAAAATCCAAAATCAGACAGAGTGTTGACACCAGAGAGGCTAAGACCGCATTGACTCAGTGCGGTATTCAGCCTCTCTGGTGTCAAGTCTGATTTTGGAAAAAAAAAAAAAAAATCCAAAATCAGACAGAGTGTTGAGACCAGAGAGGCTAAGACCGCATTGACTCAGTGCGGTATTCAGCCTCTCTGGTGTCAAGTCTGATTTTGGAAAAAAAAAATAAAAAATCCAAAATCAGACAGAGTGTTGACACCAGAGAGGCTAAGACCGCATTGACTCAGTGCGGTATTCAGCCTCTCTGGTGTCAAGTCTGATTTTGGAAAAAAAATCCAAAATCCAAAATCAGACAGAGTGTTGAGACCAGAGAGGCTAAGACCGCATTGACTCAGTGCGGTATTCAGCCTCTTTGGTTTCAAGTCTGATTTTGGAAAAAAAAAAAAAAAAAATCTAAAATCAGACAGAGTGTTGACACCAGAGAGGCTAAGACCGCATTGACTCAGTGCGGTATTCAGCTTCTCTGGTGTCAAGTCTGATTTTGGAAAAAAAAAAAAAAAAAAAAAAATCAGACAGAGTGTTGAGACCAGAGAGGCTAAGACCGCATTGACTCAGTGCGGTATTCAGCCTCTCTGGTTTCAAGTCTGATTTTGGAAAAAAAAAAAAAAAAAATCCAAAATCAGACAGAGTGTTGACACCAGAGAGGCTAAGACCGCATTGACTCAGTGCGGTATTCAGCTTCTCTGGTGTCAAGTCTGATTTTGGAAAAAAAAAAAAAAAAACCAAAATCAGACAGAGTGTTGAGACCAGAGAGGCTAAGACCGCATTGACTCAGTGCGGTATTCAGCCTCTCTGGTGTCAAGTCTGATTTTGGGAAAAAAAAAAAAAAAATCCAAAATCAGACCGAGTGTTGAGACCAGAGAGGCTAAGACCGCATTGACTCAGTGCGGTATTCAGCCTCTCTGGTGTCAAGTCTGATTTTGGAAAAAAAAAAAAAATCCAAAATCAGACAGAGTGTTGACACCAGAGAGGCTAAGACCGCATTGACTCAGTGCGGTATTCAGCCTCTCTGGTGTCAAGTCTGACTTTGAAAAAAAAAAAAAAAATCCAAAATCAGACAGAGTGTTGAGACCAGAGAGGCTAAGACCGCATTGACTCAGTGCGGTATTCAGCCTCTCTGGTGTCAAGTCTGACTTTGAAAAAAAAAAAAAAATCCAAAATCAGACAGAGTGTTGAGACCAGAGAGGCTAAGACCGCATTGACTCAGTGCGGTATTCAGCCTCTCTGGTGTCAAGTCTGACTTTGAAAAAAAAAAAAAAATCCAAAATCAGACAGAGTGTTGAGACCAGAGAGGCTAAGACCGCATTGACTCAGTGCGGTATTCAGCCTCTCTGGTGTCAAGTCTGACTTTGGAAAAAAAAAAAAAATCCAAAATCAGACAGAGTGTTGAGACCAGAGAGGCTAAGACCGCATTGACTCAGTGCGGTATTCAGCCTCTCTGGTGTCAAGTCTGACTTTGAAAAAAAAAAAAAAAATCCAAAATCAGACAGAGTGTTGAGACCAGAGAGGCTAAGACCGCATTGACTCAGTGCGGTATTCAGCCTCTCTGGTGTCAAGTCTGACTTTGAAAAAAAAAAAAAAAATCCAAAATCAGACAGAGTGTTGACACCAGAGAGGCTAAGACCGCATTGACTCAGTGCGGTATTCAGCCTCTCTGGTGTCAAGTCTGACTTTGAAAAAAAAAAAAAAAATCCAAAATCAGACAGAGTGTTGAGACCAGAGAGGCTAAGACCGCATTGACTCAGTGCGGTATTCAGCCTCTCTGGTGTCAAGTCTGACTTTGAAAAAAAAAAAAAAAATCCAAAATCAGACAGAGTGTTGAGACCAGAGAGGCTAAGACCGCATTGACTCAGTGCGGTATTCAGCCTCTCTGGTGTCAAGTCTGACTTTGAAAAAAAAAAAAAAAATCCAAAATCAGACAGAGTGTTGACACCAGAGAGGCTAAGACCGCATTGACTCAGTGCGGTATTCAGCCTCTCTGGTGTCAAGTCTGACTTTGAAAAAAAAAAAAAAAATCCAAAATCAGACAGAGTGTTGAGACCAGAGAGGCTAAGACCGCATTGACTCAGTGCGGTATTCAGCCTCTCTGGTGTCAAGTCTGACTTTGAAAAAAAAAAAAAAAATCCAAAATCAGACAGAGTGTTGAGACCAGAGAGGCTAAGACCGCATTGACTCAGTGCGGTATTCAGCCTCTCTGGTGTCAAGTCTGACTTTGGAAAAAAAAAAAAAATCCAAAATCAGACAGAGTGTTGAGACCAGAGAGGCTAAGACTGCATTGACTCAGTGCGGTATTCAGCCTCTCTGGTTTCAAGTCTGATTTTGGGAAAAAAAAAAAAAAAATCCAAAATCAGACAGAGTGTTGACACCAGAGAGGCTAAGACCGCATTGACTCAGTGCGGTATTCAGCTTCTCTGGTGTCAAGTCTGATTTTGGAAAAAACAAAAAAACAACCAAAATCAGACAGAGTGTTGAGACCAGAGAGGCTAAGACCGCATTGACTCAGTGCGGTATTCAGCCTCTCTGGTGTCAAGTCTGATTTTGGAAAAAAAAAAAAAAAATCCAAAATCAGACAGAGTGTTGAGACCAGAGAGGCTAAGACCGCATTGACTCAGTGCGGTATTCAGCCTCTCTGGTGTCAAGTCTGACTTTGAAAAAAAAAAAAAAAATCCAAAATCAGACAGAGTGTTGACACCAGAGAGGCTAAGACCGCATTGACTCAGTGCGGTATTCAGCCTCTCTGGTGTCAAGTCTGACTTTGAAAAAAAAAAAAAAAATCCAAAATCAGACAGAGTGTTGACACCAGAGAGGCTAAGACCGCATTGACTCAGTGCGGTATTCAGCTTCTCTGGTGTCAAGTCTGACTTTGAAAAAAAAAAAAAAAAAAAAAAAATCAGACAGAGTGTTGAGACCAGAGAGGCTAAGACCGCATTGACTCAGTGCGGTATTCAGCCTCTCTGGTGTCAAGTCTGACTTTGAAAAAAAAAAAAAAATCCAAAATCAGACAGAGTGTTGAGACCAGAGAGGCTAAGACTGCATTGACTCAGTGCGGTATTCAGCCTCTCTGGTTTCAAGTCTGATTTTGGAAAAAAAAAAAAAAAAAAATCCAAAATCAGACAGAGTGTTGACACCAGAGAGGCTAAGACCGCATTGACTCAGTGCGGTATTCAGCTTCTCTGGTGTCAAGTCTGATTTTGGAAAAAAAAAAAAAACAACCAAAATCAGACAGAGTGTTGAGACCAGAGAGGCTAAGACCGCATTGACTCAGTGCGGTATTCAGCCTCTCTGGTGTCAAGTCTGATTTTGGGAAAAAAAAAAAAAAATCCAAAATCAGACCGAGTGTTGAGACCAGAGAGGCTAAGACCGCATTGACTCAGTGCGGTATTCAGCCTCTCTGGTGTCAAGTCTGATTTTGGAAAAAAAAAAAAAATCCAAAATCAGACAGAGTGTTGACACCAGAGAGGCTAAGACCGCATTGACTCAGTGCGGTATTCAGCCTCTCTGGTGTCAAGTCTGATTTTGGAAAAAAAAAAAAAAAAATCCAAAATCAGACAGAGTGTTGAGACCAGAGAGGCTAAGACCGCATTGACTCAGTGCGGTATTCAGCCTCTCTGGTGTCAAGTCTGACTTTGAAAAAAAAAAAAAAAATCCAAAATCAGACAGAGTGTTGACACCAGAGAGGCTAAGACCGCATTGACTCAGTGCGGTATTCAGCCTCTCTGGTGTCAAGTCTGACTTTGAAAAAAAAAAAAAAAATCCAAAATCAGACAGAGTGTTGAGACCAGAGAGGCTAAGACCGCATTGACTCACTGCGGTATTCAGCCTCTCTGGTGTCAAGTCTGACTTTGAAAAAAAAAAAAAAAATCCAAAATCAGACAGAGTGTTGAGACCAGAGAGGCTAAGACCGCATTGACTCAGTGCGGTATTCAGCCTCTCTGGTGTCAAGTCTGACTTTGAAAAAAAAAAAAAAAATCCAAAATCAGACAGAGTGTTGACACCAGAGAGGCTAAGACCGCATTGACTCAGTGCGGTATTCAGCCTCTCTGGTGTCAAGTCTGACTTTGAAAAAAAAAAAAAAAATCCAAAATCAGACAGAGTGTTGACACCAGAGAGGCTAAGACCGCATTGACTCAGTGCGGTATTCAGCCTCTCTGGTGTCAAGTCTGACTTTGAAAAAAAAAAAAAAAATCCAAAATCAGACAGAGTGTTGAGACCAGAGAGGCTAAGACCGCATTGACTCAGTGCGGTATTCAGCCTCTCTGGTGTCAAGTCTGACTTTGAAAAAAAAAAAAAAAATCCAAAATCAGACAGAGTGTTGAGACCAGAGAGGCTAAGACCGCATTGACTCAGTGCGGTATTCAGCCTCTCTGGTGTCAAGTCTGACTTTGAAAAAAAAAAAAAAAATCCAAAATCAGACAGAGTGTTGACACCAGAGAGGCTAAGACTGCATTGACTCAGTGCGGTATTCAGCCTCTCTGGTGTCAAGTCTGACTTTGAAAAAAAAAAAAAAAATCCAAAATCAGACAGAGTGTTGAGACCAGAGAGGCTAAGACCGCATTGACTCAGTGCGGTATTCAGCCTCTCTGGTGTCAAGTCTGACTTTGAAAAAAAAAAAAAAAATCCAAAATCAGACAGAGTGTTGAGACCAGAGAGGCTAAGACCGCATTGACTCAGTGCGGTATTCAGCCTCTCTGGTGTCAAGTCTGACTTTGAAAAAAAAAAAAAAAATCCAAAATCAGACAGAGTGTTGAGACCAGAGAGGCTAAGACCGCATTGACTCAGTGCGGTATTCAGCCTCTCTGGTGTCAAGTCTGACTTTGAAAAAAAAAAAAAAAATCCAAAATCAGACAGAGTGTTGACACCAGAGAGGCTAAGACCGCATTGACTCAGTGCGGTATTCAGCCTCTCTGGTGTCAAGTCTGACTTTGAAAAAAAAAAAAAAAATCCAAAATCAGACAGAGTGTTGAGACCAGAGAGGCTAAGACCGCATTGACTCAGTGCGGTATTCAGCCTCTCTGGTTTCAAGTCTGATTTTGGAAAAAAAAAAAAAAAAAAAATCCAAAATCAGACAGAGTGTTGACACCAGAGAGGCTAAGACCGCATTGACTCAGTGCGGTATTCAGCTTCTCTGGTGTCAAGTCTGATTTTGGAAAAAAAAAAAAAACAACCAAAATCAGACAGAGTGTTGAGACCAGAGAGGCTAAGACCGCATTGACTCAGTGCGGTATTCAGCCTCTCTGGTGTCAAGTCTGACTTTGGAAAAAAAAAAAAAATCCAAAATCAGACAGAGTGTTGAGACCAGAGAGGCTAAGACTGCATTGACTCAGTGCGGTATTCAGCCTCTCTGGTTTCAAGTCTGATTTTGGAAAAAAAAAAAAAAAAAAATCCAAAATCAGACAGAGTGTTGACACCAGAGAGGCTAAGACCGCATTGACTCAGTGCGGTATTCAGCTTCTCTGGTGTCAAGTCTGATTTTGGAAAAAAAAAAAAAACAACCAAAATCAGACAGAGTGTTGAGACCAGAGAGGCTAAGACCGCATTGACTCAGTGCGGTATTCAGCCTCTCTGGTGTCAAGTCTGATTTTGGGAAAAAAAAAAAAAAATCCAAAATCAGACCGAGTGTTGAGACCAGAGAGGCTAAGACCGCATTGACTCAGTGCGGTATTCAGCCTCTCTGGTGTCAAGTCTGATTTTGGAAAAAAAAAAAAAATCCAAAATCAGACAGAGTGTTGACACCAGAGAGGCTAAGACCGCATTGACTCAGTGCGGTATTCAGCCTCTCTGGTGTCAAGTCTGATTTTGGAAAAAAAAAAAAAAAAATCCAAAATCAGACAGAGTGTTGAGACCAGAGAGGCTAAGACCGCATTGACTCAGTGCGGTATTCAGCCTCTCTGGTGTCAAGTCTGACTTTGAAAAAAAAAAAAAAAATCCAAAATCAGACAGAGTGTTGACACCAGAGAGGCTAAGACCGCATTGACTCAGTGCGGTATTCAGCCTCTCTGGTGTCAAGTCTGACTTTGAAAAAAAAAAAAAAATCCAAAATCAGACAGAGTGTTGACACCAGAGAGGCTAAGACCGCATTGACTCAGTGCGGTATTCAGCCTCTCTGGTGTCAAGTCTGACTTTGAAAAAAAAAAAAAAAATCCAAAATCAGACAGAGTGTTGAGACCAGAGAGGCTAAGACCGCATTGACTCAGTGCGGTATTCAGCCTCTCTGGTGTCAAGTCTGACTTTGAAAAAAAAAAAAAAAATCCAAAATCAGACAGAGTGTTGAGACCAGAGAGGCTAAGACCGCATTGACTCAGTGCGGTATTCAGCCTCTCTGGTGTCAAGTCTGACTTTGAAAAAAAAAAAAAAAATCCAAAATCAGACAGAGTGTTGAGACCAGAGAGGCTAAGACCGCATTGACTCAGTGCGGTATTCAGCCTCTCTGGTGTCAAGTCTGACTTTGGAAAAAAAAAAAAAAATCCAAAATCAGACAGAGTGTTGAGACCAGAGAGGCTAAGACCGCATTGACTCAGTGCGGTATTCAGCCTCTCTGGTGTCAAGTCTGACTTTGAAAAAAAAAAAAAAAATCCAAAATCAGACAGAGTGTTGAGACCAGAGAGGCTAAGACCGCATTGACTCAGTGCGGTATTCAGCCTCTCTGGTGTCAAGTCTGACTTTGAAAAAAAAAAAAAAAATCCAAAATCAGACAGAGTGTTGACACCAGAGAGGCTAAGACCGCATTGACTCAGTGCGGTATTCAGCCTCTCTGGTGTCAAGTCTGACTTTGAAAAAAAAAAAAAAAATCCAAAATCAGACAGAGTGTTGAGACCAGAGAGGCTAAGACCGCATTGACTCAGTGCGGTATTCAGCCTCTCTGGTGTCAAGTCTGACTTTGAAAAAAAAAAAAAAAATCCAAAATCAGACAGAGTGTTGAGACCAGAGAGGCTAAGACCGCATTGACTCAGTGCGGTATTCAGCCTCTCTGGTGTCAAGTCTGACTTTGAAAAAAAAAAAAAAAATCCAAAATCAGACAGAGTGTTGACACCAGAGAGGCTAAGACCGCATTGACTCAGTGCGGTATTCAGCCTCTCTGGTGTCAAGTCTGACTTTGAAAAAAAAAAAAAAAATCCAAAATCAGACAGAGTGTTGAGACCAGAGAGGCTAAGACCGCATTGACTCAGTGCGGTATTCAGCCTCTCTGGTGTCAAGTCTGACTTTGAAAAAAAAAAAAAAAATCCAAAATCAGACAGAGTGTTGAGACCAGAGAGGCTAAGACCGCATTGACTCAGTGCGGTATTCAGCCTCTCTGGTGTCAAGTCTGACTTTGGAAAAAAAAAAAAAATCCAAAATCAGACAGAGTGTTGAGACCAGAGAGGCTAAGACTGCATTGACTCAGTGCGGTATTCAGCCTCTCTGGTTTCAAGTCTGATTTTGGAAAAAAAAAAAAAAAAAAATCCAAAATCAGACAGAGTGTTGACACCAGAGAGGCTAAGACCGCATTGACTCAGTGCGGTATTCAGCTTCTCTGGTGTCAAGTCTGATTTTGGAAAAAAAAAAAAAAAAACCAAAATCAGACAGAGTGTTGAGACCAGAGAGGCTAAGACCGCATTGACTCAGTGCGGTATTCAGCCTCTCTGGTGTCAAGTCTGACTTTGGAAAAAAAAAAAAAATCCAAAATCAGACAGAGTGTTGAGACCAGAGAGGCTAAGACTGCATTGACTCAGTGCGGTATTCAGCCTCTCTGGTTTCAAGTCTGATTTTGGGAAAAAAAAAAAAAAAAAATCCAAAATCAGACTGAGTGTTGACACCAGAGAGGCTAAGACCGCATTGACTCAGTGCGGTATTCAGCTTCTCTGGTGTCAAGTCTGATTTTGGAAAAAACAAAAAAAATCCAAAATCAGACAGAGTGTTGACACCAGAGAGGCTAAGACCGCATTGACTCAGTGCGGTATTCAGCCTCTCTGGTGTCAAGTCTGACTTTGAAAAAAAAA